>NC_074692.1:22480569-22680039 GCF_029448725.1 Salvelinus fontinalis
ATGCAGTGTAACATTCCTGTTTGTAGAGTAGTATTCTCCACGCTGCCATAGAGATAGATGTGTGTTCTCTAAAGTTATATGGAGACAGCAGCCTGAACCTACCCTTTCTCTGAAATATTAAATTTTTGGTAACCTAAGCCACAAGCCAAATAATTCAAAACACTTAATGGCCATTTGAAACGATATTAACTTTTCTTAGTGTTTTAGAGCATAGCCTGTTGATGGAACATTAAAAAGGAGATTAGTCCATGCTGCCAGCCAGTATGTAATCAGATCTGAAAACATGGGAGCCTTTTTTAATCCTCAGCTTGCGGAAATTGCCCTTCGCTCTGCGCGTAAAAGCAATCACTCTGTCCACTTTTAATTCACCAGTCAAAGCAGACTTTGTCCTACGAACACACCCTGAAGCTCAAATTTAAATAAAGTATTTTTTTTACGCGCATGAACGAGCACGTACACGCTGGAATTAGAATGCACAGGAGTAAATGAGAGAACAGCGAGGGTCAATGGCGTCAAATTATAAAGCAAGTCTATTTTATCCTTGCTTCTACGCGGTTCAATGCTGGTAAAATAAGCAGATAAATTGCATGGTTCGTTTATAGAAAAGGGATTATGATCTTCCCTATGCTAAGTAGACTATAGTAGTTTAAATGTATTGGGCTGTAAGAAGGTTTATCAGTCAAATAGGCTACATATTTGAAAACAATTGCATCCTACCAGTGTGGGTTGGCGCTTCCCCTTGGTTTGTGCTGTGGTGGAGATCTTTGTGGGCTATACTCGGCCGTCTCAGGATTGTAAGTTGGTGGTTGAAGATATCCTTCTAGTGGTGCGGGGGCTGTGCTTTGGCAAAGTGGGTGGGGTTATATCCTTCCTGTTTGGCCCTGTCCGGGGGTATCATCGGATGGGGCCACAGTGTCTCCTGACCCCTCCTGTCTCAGCCTCCAGTATTTATGCTGCAGTAGTTTATGTGTCGGGGGGCTAGGGTCAGTTGGTTATACCTGGAGTACTTCTCCTGTCTTATCCAGTGTCCTGTGTGAATTTAATTATGTTCTCTCTTTCTTTCTATCTCTCTCTGAAAACCTGAGCCTAGGACCATACGTCACGGCAAACCGGGCATGATGACTCCTTGCTGTCCCCAGTCCGCCTGGCCTTGCTGCTATTCCAGTTTCAACTGTTCTGCCTGCGGTTACGGAACCCCTACCTGTCCCAGACCTGCTGTTTTCAACTCTTAATGATTGGCTATGAAAAGCCAACTGAAAATTATTCATGATTATTATTTGACCATGCTTGTCACTTATGAACATTTTGAACATCTTGGCATAGTTCTGTTATAATCTCCACCCGGCACAGCCAGAAGAGGACTGGCCACCCCTCATAGCCTGGTTCCTCTCTAGGTTTCTTCCTAGGTTTTGGCCTTTCTAGGGAGTTTTTCCTAGCCATCGTGCTTCTACACCTGCATTGCTTGCTGTTTGGGGTTTTAGGCTGGGTTTCTGTACAGCACTTCGAGATATTAGCTGATGTACGAAGGGCTATATAAAATAAACTTGATTTCGATCATAGTAGGCATATAGCCTAGGCAGGCTACAGCTGGGAAACTCAAGGAACTCTGATTAAGAGAGCATACTGTTATGTAGACGAACGAGACTAGGTGAATTCTATAAACTGCTCGGGTGTACTAGCTACAACTCTCCTCACGTTCGTGAGCTAACAACTGTTTAGCGCAGGCAGGTACAGTTGATCCCGTGGACATAAGGTGAGTCAAAAGAAACAAATCACAAGAGCTACATAGCAAACACAAATACAACTTAGTTGACATTCGCTACATAGTGTTTGAATTGACCCTCTACTCACGTGCAGATTTTGATGCCATTGACGGCTTTACTGTACAGAGTCAGGGTCAAACCCGCAGTAGAATGATCCCTCAGAAATCAGAGTATCAAAAGCCAGTCTAGACCAATTATGTATATAAACTATGAATTGCTGATGCTATGCATTGGCCAACAATAGCCTTTGAAGTCACTGGTCGGCCATATTGGCACTCCCCAGAAGAAGCAGTCATCCATAGGAATGACTGGAATTCTACAGCATTTCAATGACATGTTAAGGACAAAATTACATGCATTTAAGTTTGTGTTGTAGTGGGCACAGTAACAACTTTTAAATTATACTTTAAGGGAAAACAAATATTTTATGATGTTTAGCTCACATAATATAATTTAAACATATGCATTAATGTGTTTAATAGAAAGCAAAAACAAAATGTAGACGTTAAATACATTTTATAGCTTCCAAAATAATTTTTACAAAGGTGGTCGGAGTGCCAAATGGAGGCGCGGTGGCTTCAAAATCGCACCCCGTCAGTGTGTATAAATCATTGGTCTATCCCTGAGACACAGCCAGGGTCTGGGAGCGGGACAGGCAGACGGAGGCTGTATTGAGTAAGGTGCATGGCTGTGTGATGACAGGCCAGAGGATCGGCTTCCCAAGACCATAGCAGAGTCAAATAACACGGTCCACCAATGGCCTGCTCTGGTTACAGGCTGTCAAAACCACACAGACAGAACTTACTGTATATCAGGCCATGGCTGGCTGGCCCCACTGGACCAGACATACAGGAACACCACCAGGCTCTGTGTGTGCACGTGTCTGCTGCAGCCAGACATCTACTACTGACCACTAATGACACTAATAACAACTAATGCATTTACTGAGGGACATTACAGACCAGAGACCCCGTTGGCTTCAACGACTGTCTGACCTACACTTTAATTAAACTAATTATGAGGGGGGGGGGGGGGGGGGGGGGGGTTGGTCCGACATTAGCGATGTCCCGCTGGCCTAGGGCCAGTAAAAACATGTCATGCCAGTGGATCTCGTTAGTCACTGGACCGACATGTTTTTACTGGCTTTAACCATTGTAGACTAAAGACAGAAAAGTCATGCTATTTGTATGAGCAATATGATCAGCCGTTCATTCATGCTGCCGCAAGTCATAACTTCAAGAACTAGGCCTACATGAGTTGATGCCTTCACACAGCACATGTGAGCCGTCCAAAGCAAAAAACCCACTCAGTTTATTTTAGGGAAAGTGATTCACAAAAGTAAACTATCAATTTTCAACATATTAGCAATATGCTGGCTACTGTCGATAGTCTGCAAAAAGAAACTTAGCATTGGGGCTAGCCAGTCAATGTCTCGTTTGGAACGTTTGCCCCTTTAAGACAGTCGTATTTTGATGTAAAAAAACCTCAATGACATAATTAAATTTAAAAAATGAAATTCAATGCAAGAATAGGCTAATGACTTGCATTTAATTACATTACACCATTTTTTCATACATCATAACCTAATGTAGCCAATGAATTGGTGAACATAGAGAAAGCATGCCAACCTGCATGACCCCAGGAGTGGGTGTTCAGGCAACTGTTTACAACCAAACACTGTCCAAATGCTGTTCATCTCCAAGCTGAGGGTAGAGCAAAGTGGTCTGAGCGTTTTAAGGCCCTTATATGGAGCTGAGCAGCACAGAGAGGTCCTGTCCCCAGAGGCCTTTGGTTTAGTTTGTGTTGTACACAATGCAATAACTGAGAGCCAGCCAGCCTATAGAGAGGGTTGGGAAACCTCACTCAGGGAGAGCTGACACAATCATCCCAGTTGCTCAGACACTTAAACTGTTTGTCCTCCCTGTAGTGAAATCTGAAATGCATGTTTATTTACTGTATGCAAAACAGACATTAACTGGAAAAGAACCTTGCTGTTAAAAAGGGCAAAGCTGAAGAAAAAAAAAGGCTTGCCTGGCTGGCCTTTGCCATCCATCAGGAACAGCCTAGCTTCCAAGGGTATTGTAACACTCCTCACCCTATTCGGTCCTCCTAGGTCCCATGTCCTGCTTGTATCAAATATCTGAAACCAGTTTAGATGCTTTCCTCTAAAAATACACTTTAATACTCCAAAAGGGATACTTCGGGACTTTGGCAATGAAGCCCTTTTTCTACTTCCCACTAGTCAGATTAACTCGTGGAGACCATTTGTGTGTGTCTCAGTAACTTCCTTCAAACTGCATGCGAACTACACAAAGTTTGTGGCCACCTGCTCGTCAAACATCTCATTCCAAAATCATGGGCATTAATATGGAGTTGGTCCCCAGTTCGCTGCTATAAAAGCCTCCACTCTTCTGGGAAGGCTTTCCACTAGAAGTTAGAATATTGCTGCAGCCACAAGAGCATTAGAGGTCGAAGACTGATGTTGGGGGATTAGGCCTGGCTCACAGTCGGCGTTCCAATTCATCCCAAAGGCGTTCGATGGAGTTGAGGTCAGGGCTCTGTGCAGACCAGTCAAGTTCTTCCACACCAATCGACAAACCATTTCTGCATGGACTTCGCTTTGTGCATGGGGGCATTGTTATGATGAAACAGGAAAGGGCCTTCTGCAAACTGTTACCACAAATCTGGAAGCACAGAATCTAGAATGTCATTGTATGCTGTAGCGCTAAGATTTCCCTTCACTGGAACTAAGGGGCTTAGCCAGAAAGCCAGAAACATGAATAACAGCCCCAGACCATTGTTCCTCATCCACCAAACTTTACAGTTGGCACTATGCATTGGGGCAGGTAGCATTCTCCTGGCCAAACCCAGATTTGTCCTTCGTACTGCCAGATGGTCAAGCGTGATTCAGCACTCCAGAGAAGGCATTTCCACTGCTCCAGAGTCCAACAGCGGCAAGCTTTACAGCTGACACTTAGCATTGCACATGGTGAGCTTAGGCTTGTGTGCGGCTCCTCGGCCATGGAAACCCATTTCATGAAGCTCCCGACGAACAGTTCTTGTGCTGACGCTGCGTCCAGAGTCAGTTTGGAAATCAGTAGTGAGTGTTGCAACAGAGGACAGACAATTTATACGTGCTGCAGCACTCAGCTGTTGCATTCTGTGAGCTTGTGTGGCATACCACTTGTTGCTCCTAGACGTTGTCACTTCACAATAACAGCACTTACAGTTGACCGGGGAAGCTCTATCAGGACAGAAATTTGACAAACTGACTTCTTAGAAAGGTGGCATCCTATGACGATGCCATGTCACTAAGATCTTCAGAAGAAGTAAGGCCATTCTAGTGCAATGTTTGTCTATGGAGATTGCATGGGTGTCTGCTCAACTTCATACACCTGTCAGCAACGTTGTGGCTGAAATAGCCGAATCCACTAATTTGAAGGGGTGTCCACAGCCCAGTGGCTAACTAGCAAAACTAGAGCTATTATGATAGCTATTACCATAGATGTCCAGTCAATGCGCCAACACTAGTTAGTTTCGCGAGCCATTGCTACCTCTAACTTTCATACTGAATGCAGATGCATAAAAATGGTATCCACAAGTTCATCGTACTCTGAGTAAGTAGATAAATGGCTTCACTAGCAAAATCCCATAGTATCCCTTAAAGTAATATTATCCTCCTACATCAACCACGGTGAGTACACAATCACACACGTCACCCAGCTACTGAGGATATCGGAAAGAGCCAACAGGCACAAATAACAAAAAGGTGGATTTTAGCTGCTACAGTATTCTATGGTACTGTATTGTCCCTCACTAAAAGAAGATGAATGACAATAATGAACTGTAAATATTTGACAGCTGGTTAATTTAAGGTCATTAAAACAACTGCTCCTAAGCTGACGGGGCTTTTGCTTTCTTTCTGTTCAAAATATAGGAGAGGTGAACACAGACTTGAGTTACTAACAAACCCTTGAATTGATTAAAAAATGGCACTTATTATGATCTTCAGAATAGTGAATCTGTAGTATCGGTCACCCACATCTAGGCCAGTCAGACTGCAGTCTCTCACCACCACCAGTATGTACTGCTGCCTGCACTGCAACCCAGCTTGTCAGAATCCATCCAATCTCACACAGCAAAATATCCCCGTCTGTTCACAACCTGAAACATGTTTATGTGATGCTGCTACACAATATGCTGCTGCTTTCTCCTCATGAATGACTAAGGGAAATATGTAGGCTCTCAAACACACACAAAAATAAAAAAGAAATAACTGCAGGGTTGGGATTTGTAGGTGGCCAATGTGTGATTTCCCCTGGATGTGTGTGGGTCTGAGCAGTACATTTCGCTGTGTGTGACGTGCGTGGTTGTTCCCTGCAAACAGGGCGTGTTGAAACTGACTCTGGGAAGGAGGGGGGCTGGCCCAGGCCAAAGCCACGCAGACACACTCCGTCATGTCCCCAGGGGGAGGTGTGTGTGTGGGAAGTTTGTGTTAAAGCCACAGATATAAGGACAGGTCAAACTAGGCCAAAGCCCAAATCTGCTCAGGCAGCAATAGCACATGCCCATATTAATGTATAAACCTCTGCTTGACATAAGTTTCCTTGCGAAACCCTTTGAAAGATCTATGCAATGCAGTTTAATAGTCAATAATCTGACTCACCTTGTTAAGAGGGAGGACCAGGAAGGCCCCGCCCCCGCTGGCCTCTATGATGATGGCGACAAACTTGGGGTTGACGGCGCAGAACGAGCTGTCCCATGTGACCCGTGACACTCTGATGTCATCGTAGCACTGGTCATTCTTCAACGCCTGGCCAAAGACATGGCGGAATTTGCTCGCTCGCACAACTCGCCTGAACATATCTGGATAGAGGACGGGGGAGGGGAGAAAAGTTGGGGTTTAAGTTTGGAAACTGTCACACTCACAATCAAAGGGAAAAGAAAAAACCAAGCAGTCAGGGATTTTAGGCCTATAACATCTCAAATGACAATTCTTTAAAGAAAAGGTGCTACATGGCTGAGAAGTAGAAAGGCTGCAGCTCTCACATGTATACGTGTTTACTGCTTGTGAGACATGGGTGCCTTGAACGTCCTGTCCCCTAGCTGTGACTGCTACTCTGCAAGACAGATTGATTGCATGTGTGACTGAGCCCTTTACACATTCCCCTCCCAGATGTGAGGCTCAGCCTCAGTCAGACTAAGCATGCATCCCAAATGGCACCCTATTCCCTATGGGCCCTGGTCAAAAGTAGTGCACTATATAGGGAATATGGTGCCATTTGGGACGTCACTTAAGGTAATGTTCGACAGCAGCATAGTGCAGCCAGAGAGAGGAGGCATATGACAGATCAGACTAACCCTCCTTCCCCATCCCTCTGACACACAACCAGGCTGACATTCAGCATGGGTGCCAATTATCTAGAGTTGAGCAATGAGCATAGCTCTGCTGTATCATTCCTTTGTTCCACCACCAGAATTAGGCCTACACTGGCTATTGTGTACTTCCTCATACACAGGCAACGAGGAGCTAAATAATAAGAGTAGGCAGAAATTAGGCCGAGGGAGCAAGACAGAAAGAGATGATAGCAAAGCTGGGCAAGCAAAGCCTCCCTGAGTGAATTCCTGGACTGGAAAATAATGTTAGCGTAGGCTTTGCCATGAAGGTTAAAGTGTAATCACAGTCTAATAAAACCAAGAGATAAAATGCTTGGCAGGGAGAAATGGTAATCCTCAAATAACCTCAGATATCTAGGCATATACATGGATATTTCTTTAAGCCCCACCCTAGCACATGAACATGTTTGACATAACAAGGCTCACACCTCATCACATTTCATTTGTTTTTCTTTCATCTTGCATTATGCTAACTATCAAACAACTTAGAAATACAAGAACCATCTTTCATCCATTGAATAGCCCACCTACTTAAGTGCCATTTCCCAACAAAAATAAGACATTTCCAATTCAAATATAGTACAGTCAGGGACTTGGTAGGTTGTTCAGATTAAATACTCACCCAGGAATAAAATCTGAGGGCACTTTGGAAGACATGTATTTTTAACAGCTACAAGTGAAGTCACATCTGAGAGGCCAATAAGCAGTAACCTAGTTTTCAAAGATATCCTCCTGCTAAGGGCAATTCCTTGGTAACAGAATTACGCGGAGTCTCATCTCTCTTTGAAATGATTGTTTGGCATATATTTTAAAGTTAAAGCCATATAACTCCTGTAAATGCGTTTGCCAAATGTGGTGTAAATTCTTAAAAGTAGTCCTTCAGCATAATAGTTGTATGGTTGGTTAAACTATGGTTGTGCTACCAGGGCTGGTAAAACCTTGGATCATTGTTATACTAACTTCCGCGACGCATATAAGGCCCTCCCCCGCCCTCCTTTCGTAAAAGCTGACCACGACTCCATTTTGTTGCTTCCAGCCTACAAACAGAAACTAAAACAAGCTCCCTCGCTCAGGTCTGTTCAACGCTGGTCCGACCAATCTGATTCCACGCTTCAAGACTGCTTCGATCACGCGGATTGGAATATGTTCCGCATTGCGTCCAACAACAACAACATTGACGAATACGCTGATTCGGTGAGCGAGTTAATTAGAAAGTGCATTGACGATGTCGTACCAACAGCAATGATTAAAACATTCCCAAACCAGAAACCGTGGATTGACGGCAGCATTCGCGTGAAACTGAAAGCGCGAACCACTGCTTTTAACCAGAGCAAGGTGACCGGAAACATGACCGAATACAAACAGTGTAGCTATTCTCTCCGCAAGGCAATCAAACTAGCTAAGTCCCAATACAGAGACAAAATAGAGTCGCAATTCAACAGCTCAGACACAAGAGGTATGTGGAGGGTCTACAGTCAATCACGGATTACAAAAAGAAAACCAGCCCCGTCGCGGACCAGGATGTCTTGCTCCCAGACAGGCGTAATAACTTTTTTGCTCGCTTTGAGGACAAAACCAAAATTTGACACCAAAACCTGCGGGCTCTCCTTCACTGCAGCCGAGGTGAGTAAAACATTTAAACCTGTTAACCCTCGCAAGGCTGCAGGCCCAGACGGCATTCCCAGCCGCGTACTCAGAGCATGCGCAGACCAGCTGGCTGGTGTGTTTACGGACATATTCAATCAATCCTTATCCCAGTCTGCTGTTCCCACATGCTTCAAGAGGGCCACCATTGTTCCTGTTCCCAAGAAAGCTAAGGTAACTGAGCTAAACGACTACCGCCCCGTAGCACTCACTTCCGTCATCATGAAGTGCTTTGAGAGACTAGTCAAGGACCATATCACCTCCACCCTACCTGACACCCTAGACCCACTCCAATTTGCTTACGGACCCAATAGGTCCACAGACGACGCAATCGCAACCACACTGCACACTGCCCTAACCCATCTGGACAAGAGGAATACCTATGTGAGAATGCTGTTCATCGACCCACAGCTCAGCATTTAACACCATAGTACCCTCCAAACTCGTCATCAAGCTCGAGACCCTGGGTCTCGACCCCGCCCTGTGCAACTGGGTCCTGGACTTCCTGATGGGCCGCCCCCAGGTGGTGAGGGTAGGTAACAACATCTCCACCCCACTGATCCTCAACACTGGGGCCCCACAAGGGTGCGTTCTGAGCCCTCTCCTGTACTCCCTGTTCACCCACGACTGCGTGGCCATGCACACCTCCAACTCAATCATCAAGTTTGCGGACGACACTACAGTGGTAGGCTTGATTATCAACAACGACGAGACGGCCTACAGGGAGGAGGTGAGGGCCCTCGGAGTGTGGTGTCAGGAAAAGAACCTCACACTCAACGTCAACAAAATAAAGAAGATGATTGTGGACTTCAGGAAACAGCAGAGGGAGCACCCCCCTATCCACATCGACGGGTCAGTAGTGGAGAAGGTGGAAAGTTAAGTTCCTCGGTGTACACAGACAAACTGAATTGGTCCACCCACACAGACAGCGTTGTGAAGGGGCAGCAGCGCCTCTTCAACCTCAGGAGGCTGAAGAAATTCGTCGTCACCAAAAGCACTCAAACTTCTACAGATGCACAATCGAGAGCATCCTGTCGGGCTGTATCACCGCCTGGTACGGCAACTGCTCTGCCCACAACCGTAAGGCTCTCCAGAGGGTAGTGAGGTCTGCACAACGCATCACCGGGGGCAAACTACCTGCCCTCCAGGACACCTACACCACCCGATGTCACAGGAAGGCCATAAAGATCATCAAGGACAACAACCACCCGAGCCACTGCCTGTTTACCCCGCTATCATCCAGAAGGCGAGTTCAGTACAGGTGCATCAAAGCAGGGACCGAGAGACTGAAAAACAGCTTCTATCTCAAGGCCATCAGACTGTTAAACAGCCACCACTAACATTTAGTGGCTGCTGCCAACATACTGACTCAACTCCAGCCACTTTAATAATGGAAATTGATGGAAATTATGTAAAAATGTATCACTAGCCACTTTAAACAATGCCACTTAATATAATGTTTACATACCCTACATTACTCATCTCATATGTATATGTATATACTGTTCTCTATACCATCTACTGCATCTTGCCTATGCCGTTCTGTACCATCACTCATTCATATATCTTTATGTACATATTCTTTATCCCTTTATACACACAAGTGTAAGGTAGTAGTTGTGGAATTGTTAGGTTAGATTACTCGTTGGTTATTACTGCATTGTCAGAACTAGAAGCAGAAGCATTTCGCTACACTCGCATTAACATCTGCTAACCATGTGTATGTGACAAATAAAATTTGATTTTACTTTGGTTTTTCAATCGTTTTTGTTTGGTATACATTTTAAAGTGAACAATCCGAGTCTCAGGTGTATTTCTGTTACCATGGAATTGTTCATAACTTAATCACAAAACTGGGCCACTGTCTTAGTTTATTAACTAAGCCTATAGTACCTCTTACAACAGAAAAGTGAATGCTGCCATCATTATGTCATTGAATGCAAAGACAAAACAACCACATTGTGTGCAGACAGGTGGGAAATTGTCGTGTGGGCTCAAATTCATGTTTTTGCGCGATATTCCAAATGCCTGTATCGCAGAATCAAGGTTCTTCTTATTTTTCGTTTTGTTATGAATGTTTATGGCCGCTTGTTCTCATGTCTTTTTGGTCTGGTCTCGTTCACTCCGTCTGTGCACCTTCCCATTCACACCAGAGATCTGTATAATGACAATATGCTCCTGTCTCCGCCCAAACAATGGGAGTCGTTGTCCCAAACGCGGGAAGGCTTATGTTCAAAATAAGCAAAAAGCTCATAGAAATGCATTAAGCTTAATTTGGACAGATTTTAGCGAGAGTGAAACTTCCCGCTTCGCCTGTCTCCCAAGCCCCTCCCCACAACAAAGATGAGGGATCACATGTTCCGCTCTGACAAACGGTTTCAACACGCTCTTTGCATTTGAGGTTTGGTTAAACAGAAATCTGTCATATGGACAAACACATGGAGATATTATTTTACTGTAATATAGAAGTTAACATTTTGAACCATATCCTGTTTAAACTCAAATTTCGAGCAGACTAAAACGGATGTACCAATGAACATTCATTCTGGAAAATGAAATGCTCAATGTCACGTGCGCATTGCGGTACCACATATCGCTAGCACAAATCGTTGTCATTCTGAGAAGGTAGGCCACTTGATTTCAACATGTGAACAAAGTGGACAGGCTAGCATGCTGTTCAGACAGTTGGAGACGGACAGAAGGGAACAAAGTGGACAGGCTAGCACGCTGTTCAGACAGTTGGAGACGGACAGAAGGGAACAAAGTGGACAGGCTAGCACGCTGTTCAGACAGTTGGAGACGGACAGAAGGGAACAAAGTGGACAGGCTAGCACGCTGTTCAGACAGTTGGAGACGGACAGAAGGGAACAAAGTGGACAGGCTAGCACGCTGTTCAGACAGTTGGAGACGGACAGAAGGGAACAAAGTGGACAGGCTAGCACGCTGTTCAGACAGTTGGAGACGGACAGAAGGGAACAAAGTGGACAGGCTAGCACGCTGTTCAGACAGTTGGAGACGGACAGAAGGGAACAAAGTGGACAGGCTAGCACGCTGTTCAGACAGATGGAGACGGACAGAAGGGAACAAAGTGGACAGGCTAGCACGCTGTTCAGACAGTTGGAGACGGACAGAAGGGAACAAAGTGGACAGGCTAGCACGCTGTTCAGACAGTTGGAGACGGACAGAAGGGAACAAAGTGGACAGGCTAGCACGCTGTTCAGACAGTTGGAGACGGACAGAAGGGAACAAAGTGGACAGGCTAGCACGCTGTTCAGACAGTTGGAGACGGACAGAAGGGAACAAAGTGGACAGGCTAGCACGCTGTTCAGACAGTTGGAGACGGACAGAAGGGAACAAAGTGGACAGGCTAGCACGCTGTTCAGACAGTTGGAGACGGACAGAAGGGAACAAAGTGGACAGGCTAGCACGCTGTTCAGACAGTTGGAGACGGACAGAAGGGAACAAAGTGGACAGGCTAGCACGCTGTTCAGACAGTTGGAGACGGACAGAAGGGAACAAAGTGGACAGGCTAGCACGCTGTTCAGACAGTTGGAGACGGACAGAAGGGAACAAAGTGGACAGGCTAGCACGCTGTTCAGACAGTTGGAGACGGACAGAAGGGAACAAAGTGGACAGGCTAGCACGCTGTTCAGACAGTTGGAGACGGACAGAAGGGAACAAAGTGGACAGGCTAGCACGCTGTTCAGACAGTTGGAGACGGACAGAAGGGAACAAAGTGGACAGGCTAGCACGCTGTTCAGACAGTTGGAGACGGACAGAAGGGAACAAAGTGGACAGGCTAGCACGCTGTTCAGACAGTTGGAGACGGACAGAAGGGAACAAAGTGGACAGGCTAGCACGCTGTTCAGACAGTTGGAGACGAACAGAAGGGAACAAAGTGGACAGGCTAGCACGCTGTTCAGACAGTTGGAGACGAACAGAAGGGAACAAAGTGGACAGGCTAGCATGCTGTTCAGACAGATGGAGACAGACAGAAGGGAACAAAGTGGACAGGCTAGCATGCTGTTCAGACAGTTGGAGACGGACAGAAGGGAACAAAGTGGACAGGCTAGCATGCTGTTCAGACAGTTGGAGACGGACAGAAGGGAACAAAGTGGACAGGCTAGCATGCTGTTCAGACAGTTGGAGACGGACAGAAGGGAACAAAGTGGACAGGCTAGCATGCTGTTCAGACAGTTGGAGACGGACAGAAGGGAACAAAGTGGACAGGCTAGCATGCTGTTCAGACAGTTGGAGACGGACAGAAGGGAACAAAGTGGACAGGCTAGCATGCTGTTCAGACAGTTGGAGACGGACAGAAGGGAACAAAGTGGACAGGCTAGCATGCTGTTCAGACAGTTGGAGACGGACAGAAGGGAACAAAGTGGACAGGCTAGCATGCTGTTCAGACAGTTGGAGACGGACAGAAGGGAACAAAGTGGACAGGCTAGCATGCTGTTCAGACAGATGGAGACGGACAGAAGGGAACAAAGTGGACAGGCTAGCATGCTGTTCAGACAGATGGAGACGGACAGAAGGGAACAAAGTGGACAGGCTAGCATGCTGTTCAGACAGTTGGAGACAGACAGAAGGGAACAAAGTGGACAGGCTAGCATGCTGTTCAGACAGTTGGAGACAGACAGAAGGGAACAAAGTGGACAGGCTAGCATGCTGTTCAGACAGTTGGAGACAGACAGAAGGGAACAAAGTGGACAGGCTAGCATGCTGTTCAGACAGTTGGAGACGGACAGAAGGGAACAAAGTGGACAGGCTAGCATGCTGTTCAGACAGTTGGAGACGAACAGAAGGGAACAAAGTGGACAGGCTAGCATGCTGTTCAGACAGTTGGAGACGGACAGAAGGGAACAAAGTGGACAGGCTAGCATGCTGTTTAAACAGTTGGAGACAGAAGGGTGTATTCATAACTATTCAACTGTTCTACCCTGTTAGCTGAATTCACAGCTTGTGAAATTATTCCTAGATCCAAGTTGGATAAACATGAAATATAAATATTAGCTGGCTACTCACTAGCTTGTGCTTGAGAGATCGTTTATGAGACCGGTACTAATGCCTGCTACATTATTCGTGAATGTGCATTATTCATGGTTCTGTTTAAATTTGTTAGAAAAATTGCATTTTTATAGATGGATCTGAAAGCAAGATCAGTGATCAGGTACAACTAGATCAGGATCAGGTACAACTAGATCAGGATCAGGTACAACTAGATCAGGATCAGGTACAACTAGATCAGGATCAGGTACAACTAGATCAGGATCAGGTACAACTAGATCAGGATCAGGTACAACTAGATCAGGATCAGGTACAACTAGATCAGGTACAACTATTTTGATAAAATATTAAATTCGAAGTGGGTCTTATGGTTGTGGAAGGCTTATATTCCACCAATGTATAATTACACAAGCTCTGAATTCATTAGTTTATCGCTTACCGTTTTAAATGCAGTGTATTTGACCTTTAAATTGTACAACAAAGCTTAGAGAAAACATTTATCTAGATATATTTGAGAATCACCCATAAGTTTGAAAAACATTGAGATATGAGTTTTACGCCATATCACCCAGCCCTAACTCTCGGTTGACGAGATTAATACATCGTTATTCAACATCTCAAATCACCTCTCCTTTTACACCTGATTTGGCAACTAAACAGATTAACTTCAACAGATGAAATAGTGTTGCTGAGGCAACCAGACAAGGGAGAATGAACTAGGTCCTACATCATATAGCCACATCCCTTCTCTGGGACATAGTAGAGCATCTAGCCTACAACTGTTGAGTTTAGCCTGAGAAAGAAGTCTCTCCGGAGATCCTCAGAAGGTTCTACAGCTGCACCATCGAGAGCATCCTGACTGGTTGCATCACTGCCTGGTACAGCAATTGCTCGGCCTCTGACAGCAAGGCACTACAGAGGGTAGTGCGTACGGCCCAGTACATCACTGGGGCTAAACTGCCTGCCATCCAGGACCTCTATACCAGGCAGTGTCAGAGGAAGGCCCTAAACATTGTCAAAGACCCCAGCCACCCCAGTCATAGACTGTTCTCTCTGCTACCGCACGGCAAGTGGTACCAGAGTGCCAAGTCTAGGACAAAAAGGCATCTAAATAGTTTTTACCCCAAAGCCATAAGACTCCTGAACAGGTAACCAAAAGGTTACCCGGACTATTTGCATTGTTTCCCCCCCCCAACCCCTCTTTTTTACATTGCTGCTACTCTCTTTTACACTGCTGCTACTCTATTCATGAACATTCTACCTCAATTGGGCCGACCAACCAGTGCTCCCGCACATTGGCTAACTGGGCTATCTGCATTGTGTCCCACCCACCACCCCCTCTTTTACGCTACTGCTACTCTCTGTTCATCATATATGCATAGTCACTTTAACCATATCTACATGTACACACTACCTCATTCAGCCTGACTAACCGGTGTATGTAGCCTCGCTACTTTTATAGCCTCGCTACTGTATATAGCCTGTCTTACTGTTGTTTTATTTCTTTACTTACCTATTGTTCACCTAATACCTTTTTTGCACTATTGGTTAGAGCCTGTAAGTAAGCGCTTGACTAAGGTCTACACCTGTTGTATTGGGCACATGTGACAAATAAACTTTGATTTGATCTGACCTTCAGATCTGTGTAGTCTAGCCATGATCCACTGATATGATGCACGACCACCTACCAGAACAAGGCTATCTACTATTCACATCCTAATTCACTGACGAAGCAGGGCATGTGGTGGTGCCGGTGTGTCAGAGGCGAAGCGAGAGGATTTACCCAGGCCAAAATCTGTCCATGTGAGATTATCCCATTTTTGTATGGAGTTCTAAGAGTGTGTTGAATTACATGAGGCTTAGTTGATCAACTTACTGATACAAGTTGATGCATGTGGCTTTCTGGCCACTTTTAAAAAAAAAAAACTATTTAGGTATGCCTGTTCACATGCATATCTGCCATCTCATTGGCTAGAGGGCAGATACGCATGATCTCGCATTCATTCAATCATTGAGAACATATATTTCCATTGTTAGAGCGGTCACTCTTGTCAATATAGTAGATCATCTTTGGTGTCAGTCAGGCAGGAAGTCCTTCCTGTGGAGGGGTGTGGCACTGACACAGGCAGATAATATGCAACACTACTTCCACTGATAACCCTTGTGGAATAGAAGCCCAGATCCTCCCATCACCACCCTCCTCACCATGCTACAGGCAGTCGGGCACACAGCCCATATATCCCCCCATGCTGGAGCTAAAAGGAGGGAAGGACCTTGGCAGTAAAAGTTAAATGGGTAGGCTATACATTCAATGAATTGTTCTGGTATGCATTTGTCCTTATTTGTTACATCTATGTTAGCAAGGGGAATTAGCCACACTGTTGGAGCTAAAAACACAAGCATTTCGCTACACCCGCAATAACATCTGCTAAACACGCGTATGTGACAAATTTTTTTGATGATGACCCTCACCTAACTTATGATCTTCATTCTCCAATCTGCTTGTTTCTCAAACCAACACAAACAGAAGAAAACGGGAAATTGTTCTTCCTCAGTGTGAGGGCCTTTTCGTCAAAAATACTCAACAAGGATGACTTTGTTTTAGGAAATGAAAGCCCCCAAGACCTGGTCTGCCCCCCCTCCCACTGGGGATCTACCACAGTGCTTCTCTGTAATGGCAGGCAGCTCTGTAGTCACTTATAAATCAACCACCATTTCCTCTGGGAGGCCCAAAGCCTAGTACACTGGGTCCAAACCAACCCAAACAGACACCTTCTCCTGTTGACCTCATCATTACCTCTGTTGTCATGCTTCAGGCTCAGCCAAGGCCACCCTACTATGGAACAGGGGGTTAACAGAAAACAAACCCCTATTAGAAAATGTGTTCTGAGAGACTGAGCTAAGACATACATGCGATAAGAAAAAAGGTTTATCCTATATGAATAACATGAACCAGATTTTTCCACACAAAGCCCTGAAAATGTATGTCATAACAGCTGTATGGGCCAATATGGCCACTTAACAACACTTAAAGCTTCACAGGATGTCTTCCATGGTCCTCTATGGCTTTTCCGCATAATAGGATTGGGTGCTGCTGGTACATAAACTGATGTAGAGGGAGAGAGAAAAACCCACGTCATTTGAACAATCTAGCGTATTGTCCTGCCAAAAGTATAAACCCACTACAGTGAGTGACACAGGACAGACTAGGCCTTCAACCAGCTGGGAGCTGTGGGGAATTGCCATGGCATTTGGACATTTGTAAATAGAAAAATTGCATAAAATGTCCTTAATCATTTGATGTTTTGGCATGTCAGCCTGTGCAGTTTGAGCCCTCTTGGTCTAGATCTGTTTGTGTGGTCTGAAGGTTGGCTAATGCCAATCAGCTTTAGGGGCACAGTGGGCAGTGTTTCGCACCATCATGCCGACCTAAACCGCACTGTGCTAGCACAGTAGGCCTACCGCTCGTTTCACCTCAGCTGTGTGAAAAGGGCTAAATGTGACCCCAGTCTTGTATGTTTTCATTATGCCAAGGCTGAGGGAACATAGTGTAAACAGCTGGCTTTAGAGCAGCACAGTACAGAATATTGCTATAACCTGTATGAGTTTCCATCAAGCTGCCTGAACCTGCATATTCCATACTGAGAGCTTGTGATCCAACAGAGAACACGTGCCAACTCCAGAAATAACTTAAAAAGGCATGATACAGGAAGACATGTAGACGCCAGACATTTTAGTTCTCTATGGTGCCAAGATGTCAGTGGTAGCAAAGATGCATTAAACAGCTTACATCAGGAACAAAATCGTGTGCCCATGTTAAATGGGAAGGAACTGGTGTGTGTGTATTTAGACACTGGCTATCTGACAGTCCTCAAGTGGATGACAAGCTAATTGAGGACCACTCCAAATGTTCAATTAAAGCCAGTCTCTCCCTACTGGGTGTTTAATGGCACCATATGGTCTCTTGTCTGGAGGGAGCCAACTCTACAGAATGGGGGAGGCAATCATTGACTTGTGGTCTATTGTGAACAGCAGAGCTCACCAGGGTCCTAGCTCAGTCAGATCAATGGAGCCTGATTGGTCCCCTGAGTGTGTGCAGGACCATGGCTAATTATCACAGTAAACCAATCAGTCTCATTAATGCATAGATGCTGGGGGGGGGGGGGGGGGGGGGGGTACATGTGATACCTGTTCCATGTCGGCTGATGTACGGTTTAATAAATAACAAGGTCAACAGGGTTCCCCTCTGTCCGAGTGATCCATCTGCTGCAAACAGAAAACTTCCCAGGTCTACTACACATCGTACACAGATGGAGTAGAATGAAACTATGCATGGATAATGAGCCGTTTGTTCCTGTAGTGACAGGACCTTTGCCAGCAGAGCAGAGCCGCCCCAGCCAGACACTCATGGCTTGGCCTGCTCATCACAGGCCCTGCCTGTGTCTGTCCCACCCATTGGACCCTGGGCTTCCCTCAGTCAGACAAATATCCTGCTGCTCCAGTTTGGTCACCACGCCGGTCTGCCTGACCAGAATGCATAATGAGCATTCTCCATCCCTGGCGGCGAGCAATGCATGCTGGGACATTCTGCTACGGTCCTGCATCAGGGGTCAACGCAGGGTCACGGCTGCAGATCCTAGCAAATATGCTGCGAGTTAGGTGAGGCTGGGACATCTGACAGACAGCTGGACAGAGAGATGGTGGAAAAGCTGTGTTGCCAGATGCACCAGTGGTCTGCTGTTGCCTAATCCGTCAGTCAGCCATGCCTGAAGTTGAGACTTGGTTGAGACTGGATGGCTCTGCCAAGTCACAGTAAGGTCTCCAGGCCATGTTTGCAAACACAGACGCTGCTTAGCAACATCAGTAAAATACCAGCCATGGAATGTTTAAAAACGTCAAGCATTTATGAGAGGTGTTTGTCTATGACCACAGCACAGTTAATTAAGCCTCATGTCCATGAGCAGTATTTGAAGACAAGCTGCTCTCAGATCAATTGAACCGGTAGAGTGGAATGCCCAATTTCATGCCATGAATCACATACAGATATCACATTTCTATAAACAATAAGAGGTTACATGCCATTATCCAAAAAGTCTCCACACGTACAAAAAAATAAACATTGAAGGGGCTATATCAGGCTACTGCTCGAAGGACAGAGAACAGGACTGGCAGTCCAGTAGTGTGACATAGGGTAGCAGTCACTGTACCGTAGCTCTACAATGACTAATATGAAGAGATTAGTGGTGTGAAAAATGGCTCATAATGTGTGCTACATGTGACTGAAGAATTTGTAAGCATTACAGCGTCAGAGAGGGGCCATGCAGTGTTCAGAACTAAGCTAGTCTTTTGCTGCCAATCAAGAAGCAAAGCTCTGTGAGAACAGAAAAGATGTTAGGCTAGGCCAAATTAGGATACTCCGGTAAGTGTAAGAAGATCATGCAGTTCTGCTCGTTGTATCTGGTCCATACAACTTCAAACGTTTTTAAATGTTCAGCTAGTGCATAGAAAACCCACATACGAAACATACTGTACGATTCAAAGGCAATGAATATGAAAAAGTTGACAGGAAGCCAGACAGGTGGGGTTTGACAACTTTGGTATACAACAGTGATAGCTGGGTGAGGGAGTTGTGTAACAGAGCTCGGTCAGAGAGTCTTGCATGGCGGAGCACTGTAGCCTGGCTTTCCTATCCTCTACTTAAGCAATAATACGCCATTTTAAGCGCTTGCTGGTCATTAGTTCTATTCGTATTGACTGCAATGTAAAGCAAAACCACTACCCAAACACTGGTTGACAGTTCTAGAACAAGGCAGGTTGTTATGGCAAAGCATGAGACCTACTTATAAAAAAATGTAAACATCAAAACATGTTGTAACTCGTGAAATACTTCCACCTGATATGCCTACTTTGCAGTTAACATTTGAGAAAGTTTTGGGTAGCGTATTTCTGTCAACCCACAAGTTGATCACATCAAGTGGCTAGACACAGAGTGATAGACAAACACGTGCACCACACAGACAGACAGGGCCAAAATTGTGGGAGCTTACTTGCGAGATGTGTATGACAATTTGCAATGGAACACGTGGAAATTGCATGTACTTTCAGAATTGTTTGGCAAGCGACTCGCGACCGATCTCCTATTGAGGCTCTTCCCACCTTGCTAACTAGCCAACTACACAGCTAGCTTAATCACTTCAGACTGAAGTTGGAAAGACCAAAAACTAGCTGTATTTCGTTTCACATGTTTTCTATTGATATTTCTTTGTGTGTATCCATAAAAATGATGCCCCCTTTTGTATTTGTTATGGAGCAACTCTTACTGTGGTCCAGCAAAATTAAGGCAGTTATACAAAAAAACATTTTTTTTATACATTCAGATTTCACAACACATTATGACCAAGACCCTACTCCACCACATAGCTACAATACAAAATCCCTGTGTAAGTGTGACCTCAGAGCATGTGCAGACCAGCCGGCTAGAGTGTTTACGGACATATTTAATCTCTCCCTAACCCAGTCTACTGTCACCACATGCTTCAAGATGTAAGAATGCTGTTCATTGACTATAGCTCAGCATTCAAAACCATAGTACCCTCCAAACTCATCATTAAGCTTGAGAACCTGGGTCTTAACATTGTCCTGTGCAACACCGTCCTGTGCAACTGGATCCTGGACTTCCTGACGGGCCGCCCCAAGGCAGTGAAGGTAGGAAACACCACCTCGCAGATCCTCAACTGGGGCCCCACAAGTGTGTGCTCAGCCCCCTCCTGTACTCCCTGTTGACCCATGACTGCGTGGCCACGCACGCCCAAACTCAATCACCAAGTTTGCAGAAGACACAACAGTAGTAGGCTTGATTACCAACAATGACAAAACAGCCTACAGGGAGGAGGTGAGGGCTATGGGAGTATGGTGCCAGGAAAATAACCTCATATCCAACGTCAAGAAGACACAGTGGACTTACGGAAACGGCAGAGGGAGAATCCCCCTATCTACGGGACCGTATTGGAGAAGGTGTAAAGCTTCAAGTTCCTCAATGTACACATCAATGACAAACTAAAATGGTCCACCCACACAGTGTGGTGAAGGCGCAACAGCACCTCTTCAACCTCAGGAGGCTGAAGAAATTTGGCTTGTAACCCAAAACTTTTACAGATGCACAATTGAGAGCATCCTGTCGGTCTGCATCCCCGCCTGGTACGGCAACTGCACTGCCCAGAATCGCAGGGCTCTGCAGAGGGTGGTGCTGTCTGCACAACACATCACCGGGGGCAAACTACCTGCCCTCTAGGAGACCTACACCACCCGATGTCACAGGAAGACCAAAAAGATCATGAAGGACAACAACCACCAGAGCCACTGCCTGTTCACCCCGCTATCATCCAGAAGGCGAGGTCAGTAAATGTGCATCAAAGCTGGGACAGAGACTGAAAAACAGCTTCTCTCTCAAGGCAATCAGACTATTAAATAGCCATCACTAGCACACTAGAGCCTGCTGCCCTATATGCATAGACTTGGAATCACTGGCCACTTAAATAAAATGGAACAGTAGTCACTTTAATGTTTAAATATTTTTTATTACTCATTTCATATGTATATACCGTGTTCTATCCTATTCTACTATAATATACATTAGTCTATGCCTGACACTGCTCGTCCAAATATTTAGATATTCTTGATTCCATTCCTTTAGGTGTGTATCGTTGTAAAATTGTTAGATATTACTGTTAGAGCTAGAAACACTAGCATTTCGCGACACCCACAATAACACGTGTATGTGACAAAAACAATTTTATTTGTATAGTGCATATGTTATCATGTGTGTATGCATGTGTCTGTGCGCTGCTTCACAGTCCTTGCTGTTCCATAAAGTGTAGTTACAGTTGAAGTCGGAAGTTCACATACGTGTTTTAATGACTCCAACCTAAGTGTTTCTCAACCACTCCACAAATGTCTTGTTAACAAACTATAGTTTTGGCAAGTCGGTTAGGACATGTACTTTATGCATGACAAGTAATTTTTCCAACAATTGTTTACAGACAGATTATTTCACTGTATCACAATTCCAGTGGGTCAGAAGTTTACATACACTAAGTTCACTGTGCCTTTAAACAGCTTGGAAAATTCCAGAAAATGTCATGGCCTTAGAAGCTTCTGATAAATGATGTCAATTAGCCTGAGTCAATTGAAGGTGTACCTGTGGATGTATTTCAAAGCCTACCTTCAAACTCAGTGCCTTTTTGCTTGACATCATGGGAAAAATACTTCAGAAAAAAAAATTTGACCTCCACAAGTTTGGTTCATCCTTGGGAGCCATTTCCAAATGCCTGAAGGTACCACGTTCATCTGTACAAATAATAGTACGAAAGTATAAACACCATGGGACCACGCAGCCGTCATAGCGCTCAGGAAGGAGACGTGTTCTGTCTCCTAGAGATGAAGGTACATTGCTGCAAAAAGTGCAAATCAATACCAGAACAACAGCAAAGGACCTTGTGAAGATGCTGGAGGAAACAGGTACAAAAGTATCTATATCCAAAACGAGTCCTATATCGACAACCTGAAAGCCCGCTCAGCAAGGAAGAAGCCACTGCTCTAAAAAAAAAAAAAACGCCATAAAAAAGCCATACGGTTTTCAACTGCACATGGGGACAAAGATCGTACTTTTTGGCTTAATGTCCTCTGGTCTGATGAAACAAAAAAATAGAACTGTTTGGCCATAATGAGGAAAAAGGGGGAGGCTTACAAGCCTAAGAACACCATCCCAACCGTGAAGCACGGGGGTGGCAGCATCATGTTGTGGGGTTGCCCTGCTGCAGGAGGGACTGGTGCACTTCACAAAATAGATGGCATCAGGAGGAAGGGAAATTATGTGGCTATATTGAAGCAACATCTCAAGACATCAGTCAGGAAGTTAAAGCTTGGTCGCAAATGGGTCTTCCAAATGGACAATGACCCCAAACATACTTCCAAAGTTGTGGCAAAATGGATTAAGGACAACAAAGTCAAGGAATTGGAGTGGCCATCACGAAGCCCTGACCTCAATTCTATAGAAAGTTTGTGGGCAGAACTGAAAAAGGGTGTGCGAGCAAGGAGGCCTACAAACCTGACTCAGTTACACCAGCTTTGTCAGGAGGAATAGGCCAAAATCCACCCAACTTATTGTGGGAAGCTTGTGGAAGGCTACCTGAAACATTTGACCCAAGTTAAAGAATTTCAAGGCAATGCTACCAAATACTAATTGAGTGTATGTAAACTTCTGACCCACTGGGAATGTGATGAAATAAATAAATCATTCTCTCTACTATTATTCTGACATTTCACATTCTTAAAATAAAGTGGTGATCCCAACTGACCTAAGACAGGGAATTTTTTACTAGGATTAAATGTCAGGAATTGTGAAAAACTGAGTTTAAACGTATTTGGTTAAGGTGTATGTTAACTTCCGACTTACACTATCTTTAAAAAAAAAAATCTAATTTGAACTGCTTGCATCAGTTACTTGATGTGGAATAGAGTTCCATGAGATCATGGCTCTACGTAGTACTGTGCACCTCCCAGTCTGGACTTGGACTGTGAAGAGACCACAATGGCATGTCTTGTGGCGTATGCATGGGTGTCCAACCTGTGCGCCAGTAGTTCAAACAGATAGCTTGTGCATTCAATATGTCAATACCTCCCATAAATACAAGTAGTGATTTAGTAAATCTCTCCTCCACTTTGAGCCAGGAGAGATTGACATGGGGTCCTAAGCGAGATTTGGTTGGTGCCCCCCCCCCCCACCTTGTGGGCTAAACTTTTACATTTCCTACAATGACACATTTTGCCAGGGGAGAGAAAATGCTGCAGTTTTAAATTTCATGCAATTCTACGAATTTTGCCATTGAGCTGAGTTAAGAAAATTGCAGATTTAAAACAATTTCCAGCTATTCTACCCATTTTGCTATGGGGTGGAGAGAAATCTTTTCAGTTTTAAGCAAATTTCCTGCCATTCTACACATTTAGCCATGACCTACATCATGTTAATGTCTCTCGTTTCAGGAAACTACGCATCTGTCACATGTCCCTACTTGACAAGAGGCATTTAAAACATAAATGTTGGCCAAAAACGCCTTTAGGAACATGTGAACTTACATGTGCCTTAATAACAAACTAGTAAGCCATCTGTAAATACGAATAATTAAAAACAGAGCTCAGTTGGTTTAGTCACTGAAAAAGACAAGAACCTCCCCGCTAGCCATGATTAGCTGAGATAATGGATGGGCTGGACATGCTGAGAGGGGTTTGAATTGGTCTGCCATGTAGCGTGCTTCTGTCTAACACACGCTGCTCAGTATGTGTAGATAATCCTTTCTACCGCAGTTTTTTTTAAAGATATCTTAAAGAACTGCAAAAGTGTTGCTACTGCTCTCCACTTTATGGAGGACGATCGTGCCATGCTGCCTCTCAGACTCTGAAAATTAATCAGATGAGGAAATCCCTGATTTAGGTCAAATCACTTTCATTGAACAAGACATTGTAAAGTCTTCTGATGACAGTGGTGTGGAAGAAACGGCGATCAACAGTGTTGTTGTCAAGGAAGAAGTAGGCCAAGTTTTTAAAATCAATGGAATGCCCGGTGGAAGCAGAGTATGATAGCTAAGGAGACTGAGAAAATTCTGGCGTTTGTTTGCAAACATGCAGAGGGAGTTGAAAAGAGAACACAGAAGGCTGTTGTATAAAACACCTGTCTACAGAACACCTGTCTCCAGATTACATCTTCAAATTAAGGGCAACCATGACATCTGTGACAGAAGCGTTCATCCATGTATATGGGTAAGAGTCTAGCTTGCTACATTTTCAATGTTAAGTTTCAAATTTTTTCAGAAAGTCTTTCATTGCAGGTTAAAGCACAGTTAGCTAGCTAACGTTAGTTGGCTGATCTGTTTAGTAACAGTTTGTATCTAAGAAAACCATTTGCATTGCTAGTTATAGCCTAATGTTAGCTAGCTAGCTAATATTGAACCTAGTTGTTTAGCTAACTGCAGATTTATGCATGGTGGCTAGTTATGAAAATCTGTTTGAATTGCTAGTCGTAATGGTTGGGATTTTTGCCGCGCTCAACTGGGAAATATCGGACATCAGTACGTTCAAGACAACTGGGAACTCATAAAAAAAAAGGACTAGCTCTGACTGGGGGGGAAAAAAAATAATTTGAACTATCATCCAAATCGGAATTTCAAATCGGAAGCTCAGGCCTCTTTCTAGAGCAGGCCTGGGCAACTCCAGTTCTCGGGGGCCTGATTGGTGTCACACTTTTTCCCCAGCCCCAGCTAACACACCTTTCTCCAATAATCAACTAATGATGAGCTTCAGTTAAAATTTCAAATAGTTTACATTAGGGATGGGGTTAAAGTGAGACACCAATCAGGCCCCTGAGGACTGGAATTGTCCAGGCCTGTTCTAGAGCCTCGACTTTCTGACCTGAAGAACACCGACATGTTTTGACCTCGCATTTTTCCAAGTTCCCATTAGGTTCATTGTTTAGCTAGCTACAAGTCTAAACAAAAACACTCCACTTCGCCAGATGATTGCACGACCCATCAAGTTATCCAGGTGTGTCTGGGGGTGACTACGATCATCTATTGTATTTCATGAACATGTGTACATGTCTAGACAATAGTGACACATCCACTTAGCAAGATGTTGCTGTGGCGTGTTTATAGCATTTCACATGACACAATTTAGACAAGCGTGCCTGGGTAAGAATCATCTCATTCTAAAATATGTATGCAATTTTTATCTGAACAATTTCTATTTTTGAAATAGCTACTATGAAAATACGCAGGTAACCATTTCACTGTACCTTTTACACCTTCTGTATCCTGTCGTGTGACAAATAAAACTTTGATTTTATTATTTGATAGTGTGTGTTTAACAAGACGGTAATGTGAAGAACATGACCTGCACCAAAGTCAGATTAGAATATAGGTTTACTAGACTATACTTCCTCCTACTTTCAGCACTTTTAGTCTAGAAATCGTTGGTTGTTTACTATGCTACCTTACTCTGTTTATCACATGGCCTCACATGTAAATCCTATTTGTAAATACAATAATAATTCATGTAAATCTTAGTTGGGTTGTGTTTCGGAGGATGCACGGCTCTCAACCTTCGCCTCTCCAGAGTTCGTACGGAAGTTGTAGCAGTGAGACAAGACTAACCACCAATTGGATACCACGAAATTGTGGAGAAAAATATGTTTGATTAATTGCACGAGTATTTTACTAACATCCGTGATTGAATATTCTAATAACCGTGTATATCTCTAACTGTAAAGAGCTTAACACTTATCTATAAGCTGGCCCTGCAGGCCTCCTGTCCTGTGTCCGTGACGCACAAAGTGCATTATAGCACAACAGTGAAGAGAATGACGAGACAGAAAGAGAGCGCCAGACTGAGCACAGCATGTGAAGTAATCAGTGATAACAGAAGAATTCAGTCCATTCCCACTTTCCTTGAGAGCACAGAAGGTTAGAGGTCTCCTCTCCACCAAACAGTCAAAGCGGAGTGCTGGGGAGTAGGGACTGCTGCCTTTTCTTAAACCAAGGCACATTGTTATGCTCTGACATAAGGCTGGGAAGCAGTTAGTGAAAAGAGAGGGGAAGAGTGGAGAAAAAAAATCATAATGCCTTCTTTTATTTCCCTTTCAGCTGAAGACAATCTAACACTATACATGGTTATGTTCATGCATCACAATTAGGCCTACTACAGCATGGCCATCCAATACTGTCTACAACTATCAGTGCCAAAACTGGTTTGTCAATGAGAAGGCTGCCACACTATAATACTGCCCCGCCCTGACAATGCACCACAAGGATCACTGCAAAACAGTACACACAAGGAAATAGACAGTGTCATTCAGGGGGAAAGGTTAGTTCACTGATCAATCTGAAATCATCCTGAGTAAAAGGGAAATTGTACACAGACAGAGCCAGGAAAACGATGAGGAAGGGCTGTATCCTGTCTGATTCTATTCCCCCCACCCACCGACAGATCAGCATCTCCTCTGCTTTAAAGCACCATTGTGTATCTCCCTCCCCTGTCCCTGTGAAAGCCACTAATACTTTTTTAAGGATGGAGGGGCTAATCCTTGTACATGAAGAATGGGCAGGTGGTCAACCAAAACAAAGAATAACAATGTCAATCCAAATTGAATTGATTTATTTTTTTAACCATCCGCTCACTACAGAGTGGTTACTAGGGAACCAGACAGATGCGGATGTTATCAAGCACTGAAATTCATAGCTCACTGCAGGGAGCTCAATGACCAGGAAATCCCCAAAACACACGGTTTCCACTAGTCACCACAGCCACAAAGTCAAAATTGGCTATATTTGAACAATTCCTGAAAACAAATTTGCTTTTTGGTTTTAGGATTAAACATAATATTAGTAGTGTGGTTAAGGTTAGTTTTAAAAACTGATTTTAAGATAAAATGTAGAAATAAGCAGGGTTTATGACTGTGGCTGCGGTAACAACCAATACACTATGTGGAGAAGGGGAGGGGTAAAGTCAGCCAAGGAAAGAGAATTAGGAAATCTACTAAACTATATGGAATTGTTTTAAGAGAAAGTAATACCAAGGATTATTTACCTATTGGATTTTTAATATCCCTTGACGTTATTTTATTTTTAAGAATATGCTATTAGCCCATACAAACACATTGAATAACAGATTCTCTGCATGGAACAGATAGTGCCCCCCCCCGAAAAAAGACATCTAAAATAAGTTCTCTGAAGTGTCTGTACTATATCTGAGAAATACTGTACAAGATAGGAAAACATGTAATTCTTATAGTTTCATTTCACACCTTATTTTTGGCAATAAACAGTATAAGCCAGGGGGTTCTTCTACGCTATATGTAATTGTTTAAAGGTCATACTAACGATCATTTAACTATTTGATTTAATTTTAAGAAACCTTAATTAAGGTATTAAAAAAGTATAATAGAATAACAGATTCCCTACATGGAACAACAGTCCCCAAAAAATATCAAAAAGGAAGTTTGTTCTGAAGTGTCTGTTCTATATCGGAGAGATAAAAGATCAGGAACCCTTTTTTTTTTTTTTTTTTTTTTTTACATTTCATTATCCGCCTTAGTTTAGGCACTAAACTATCTCCATATATACACTTCCATAATTCTTTAAAACCAGTACCATGGACTTTCAGACAAGTCTTGAGGCTTGTGGGCGTCCTAGAGCATGGTTAAACCCCCCCCTGGGTATGCGTTTTGGTTTTTGTCCTAGCACTACACAGCTGATTCAAATAACCAACTCATCATCAAGCTTTTATTATTTTTTAAATCAGCCGTGTAGTGATAGGGCAAAAAACCAAAACGTGCACCCAGGGGGGGGGGGGGGGGGGGGGGGCAGGACAGAGTTTGAGATGCTCTGCCACCACGTAGAATACAGAAGAGGCTGTACCAACTTCAGACGAGTCTTGTGAGCATCCTAGATCCAAAACAGAACACCATCGTGTTCGTGAGTCATTTTTCATTGCAGTGGTCATACTATTTTTATTAGGCCAAACTGGTCGGTCGCTACACAATTGTTTTTGTGAGAAGACCGATTTTCAGGATGTCTCATGGTCTGACATACACCGTTCTAGCTCTGCCACCTTCCATCGCAGATGCAGAAGGGCGATATTGGCTATTGAGACACTGCTCATGCAAAAAAACAGATCTCTAGTTTAGTGAATGTCATCAGGCTCAGGTAGCATCAGCTTGAATTTCCATGCTGATCAAAGCGAGACATTTATATGCTTTATAATGACACTTGTTTTGGGAGGGAAATACCGGGTTGCTTAGGAGAAAAGTGATTTATTCTCAGGATGGACATTTGTAAAATATTCAACCCTAGTCGGTGTGTGCACATGAAGTAGCCCTACATAACTTGGCACTGATTAAACCAAATAGCCCATCAACACAAATGACCACTCTGGAGTGGAGCGGAGCCGCCCCCACCCCAGTGTCTGGCATTATGTTGTCCCAAGGCTTTTCTTTCTGTACTGTCGCCTCAATGCTCTGGCAGACTTTGCCTTTTGTCACTCAGAACGCATAGAGAGACGCCACCTAAATCCTCTTCCCGTAACCAAATCCACAGTGTACCATTGTAATCAAATTCCAGCTACATTCCAGGTGCTGTTTTTTCACCATTCTCCGTTCCTGGGTGACCATGTGGTCTGTGCTCTGCTCTTTGTAAAATACCACGAGGGTACAATGTCAGCAGCACAGTTCAATGGAATGTTGTATTGTTTTACAAACTTGGGACTATGCACTCAAGGGCCAAAAAGACTGTATCCTGCAAAATACAGACAGAGCCAGTGCAACAAGACAATCCACTGGAACTGATCCACTTATTTCCCCATCTAGAACATTCGGAAAGTATTCAGACACCTCAACTTTTTCCACATTTTGTTACGTTACAGCCTTATTCTAAAATGGATTAAGTTGTTTTCTCCCCTCGTCAATCTACACACAATACCCCATAATGACAAATCAAAAACGTTTTTTTTTTTGCACATTTCTTAAAAACACTGAAATATCACATTAACCTAAGTATTCAGACCCTTTACTCAGTACTTTGAAGCACCTTTGGCAGCGATTACAGCATCGAGTCCTCTTGAGGATGACGCTACAAGTTTGGCACACCTGTATTTGGGGAGTTTCTCCCATTCAACCTGTTTTCTCTCTGTCATTATTTGGGGATTGTGTGTAGATCGCTGAGGATTTTTTGTAATTTGATCAATTTTAGAATAAGGCTGTAACGTAACCTAAATGAGGAAAAAGTCAAGTAGTCTGAAAACTCTCCTAAGGCACCGTATCCATCTATGCTCAGACGAACAAGACCAGACATTTCAACTACGTGCAAACAGCACATTAAATGTCAAATGAGGATGAGGTACAGCAGCATTCACTATTTCACCTTGTTCTGGAAGGTCAGGATCTGGTACAGAACCTTACCAGGGACTAGCCTAAACTAGAAGAATAAAATGTCAACTGTTTCAAAGGAGGACAAAGGAAGACAGGCTTTAGGCAGACAACCTAGGCCACACAGCACAGGAGTTTAAGGTGAGAGGTTCTGTTGTTTTACATCCACCAAGACAATAAAATCCACTAAATGAGAAAGTCAAAACAAAAAGTGTGGGCAATAGTTGTGATGAAACAACCAGTTTTGACCAGATGGATCCACTGCCACATAAATCATGCTGAATGGTGTGCTCATCAGATCAGTGCATGCTCCTGGCCATTTCCCAAATGAGTCACATCTACAGACAGACAAACACACATCACATGACATCTTGCTCTCAAACCTCAACTAGACCTGTGCAGTCCTGTCTGTCACAAACAATCTCACCCTGGTTCAGACATGGTCAGTCAAGTCCTCCTCTCAAGCTGAGCCGTCATCCAGCCAGCCATGGCCCATTTCACCAGATGAGCCATGGGAGGGGAACAATGACAGGAAGAAATCACGATGTTTGTAACTGCTGGAACTTGAGCAGGTTTGGGAGCACACACACAGAACTGGGCAAAGGAAATGCGGCTGGCCAAAATACCATTACACTTGGCTTCCCAAAAATGAGGAGAGGTGGATACTGTTGGCAAGACATGAACACCTTTCCATGATGGGTCATGTTTACAGCACCAAAGGTACTTGTGCCTACTAGCCCTAATCAAACAGAGACTAATGGTGTTGGTGTAATAATACCAGCAAGAACTGGGTGTGATGCAAGAACTCAGAGCACATGTGCAGCTTTGTGTGATGGTTTCTTGATACCTCCACAGGGCAGAAAATAATTGGTTGAATAAACATTGCTTGTGTAGGCCTACTCCAAATCGTTATGAAAATCCTATTTAAAAAGTAGCAGAATTTTATTTCCCTGTAGAGGAGGAGTCTCAGAAGACGTAAACCCTTCACCTTGGTGATGTGGCCTCGGAGAGCACCACCTTGCACAGACAGGACCTGACACAAACTCAAGAATGTGAACCGAGGTATGCAATCAGAGTTACCACCAGGCAGAAATGCTACCTGAAAATGTGCATGTTCTTGTTGTGTTCTCCCAAATTTCTGAAGGACCTTCATCTTGGAATTCATTTATACAAACGTGGCTGGAGGGGGGGTGTTCGAGGACTTATTCGCCAACCCCCACTCCCTGCATCCTCTGTAGCCTAACACTTCGGTGCATCTCACGCTTAATTTCCCTCTGTATTCTGACCCACTTCCTCTCCCAGCCAAGCCATGGGAGGTGAGGGGTAACTTCAGAGTTAACAGTGGTCTGAGTGGCCAGCCAACCTGCCAGCCAGAGGTTGATGTGGCCTGACATCCAGACCAAACATGACCATGGTGTTAACATGTGCCCCTCAGGTCAGACTGACAGCTAGCTATGGCCAGTCCTGCACCCACAATGACTCACTCATTCTCCAATGGAAGGGAACTCCCAAGCTGCTTACGCAAACACACGTCTTTGCAAATAGTTCTGAGGGGGGAATCGAGGCTAATAATAGGCAAATCCTTCTGGTCTGAAAACCAAAATCCCTCAAGTAAAATCAATGTCAAAAATCAAAATGCTAATTTTTTTACAGCCTGAAAAGTCAAAGGCTGATCAAAGCTATGGCTGTTCAATCACAGTAACAGATATAAGTAGGTTGGCATTATGCAGGGCCATTCACGGTGACCCATCACCTCGGTTAGAGCAAAGCCATTGCTTAATGTTTATGGGCGATGTCAGATACAAAGAGGGACGCATAACGTCTTTATGGTCAGACTAAAATGTTTGTATACAATTAATTTTATCCAATCGATCCTCGAAACATACCTGTGCCAGTAGGAGCGCAGCTGTGCTGTGGTAACAATGTGCTTTAGTCTGGGAATTGAGTCATTCCTACATTAATTATAAATTCCTTTTTGCAAATGAGGTTATATCTGTGGACACAACTAATTTGATTGTGCTAAAAATTGTTGCAAACCTGCACTCATCAGCAACACCCAGCTACCATTGTAAAACTGAATGAAGCTCAGCTGTCTGAATCAATACTTTCCAGTTAACTAACGTTACTTCCTTAATATTATATAGTTTTGTTCAGTCTGAGGCTAAATTACATCACCCCATCCTCGTTTTAACTGGAACCACAAGTTAGTTCGGTTCATCAGAAACGATTACATTGTCGTGGAATAATACCCTGCCACAACTGGCTGCAAGACTGGTCATTCATTCCACATGGTGGATAGCTAAGTTAGTCAGTTAATGTCTATCATAAGTACTAAAAGCAAAACAATGTAGCTAGTTAGCTACCTAATTTAGCTAGGTAACTAACTCATTGGCGTTGAAAATGTGTCAATCCCAATTAGCTGTAGCTTTCCTCACTGAATTCAATTAAGTGATGCCTCGCTAACTAAAGCACAGACCGCACAGATTAATACAATAACCAAGTTGGAACTGTGTGTACAACATTATTAAAGATAAAGCAAAAGGACTTACCTTCCAGATCAAAGTACAAATATCCCTGACTGCTGAATTATCTAAAATAGGACTGTCGACGTCTACCCAATTGAATCCACCGGTAATGCCGCTGACAACTCGCTTGTGCTCTCTTTCTCTCTGTCACTGCTGCACCGGACGCAACGCCCTCTCCTATCTCCATTCCCTGCCTCAGTTATGGCTTGGCCAGGCATGTTTGGAAAAGATGAGCAGCAGCCAAGGCCACCAATCACAATCCCCGTTAGAGCTGTTCAGGAAGCAAGACACATGCCTCCAATATGTAATTGTTAATGTGATAAAGAGTGTGTTATAATTGAATAACATAAAAAGGAAACCCAATTGTTTTTTTCTACATAATAACACATCTACTGTATATTGTTACAATGTGATAAATATGAACGCCTTGAAAATCTGACACTTGAGCAATAAGCATTGATATAATCCCCCTCTCTTTCTTTTAATGACAGATGTGTACAACTTGAAGGCATGGGAGGGGTTGGTGCACTGTCCCTTATAAAAAGTAATGTCCCAGGGCCAGTAGAAGTAGGCTGAAAATCTATTCTGACTGTACCTATGCAAATGTCACCCAGACTCAGTAAAAGGGCAAGAGGGCAGTGTACTGTAGTGTGTTGCTTTAACAGGCTCCTCTAAAGCTGATGACAAATGTTGTTTAGAGGTATTTTAGCTCATAGATTAAATAGAACATGAATTGAGAACAAAATCTACCTCAGGAATTTGTTTATTCTGCTTGCCACAAGATGGCATCATTTTACAAATCCACATAAATAGCGGCTGTATCCGTCCTATCAGCCACCAAATGTTTCCCTGGGCCTTTTCGCGTAGCCCCACGAGAAGGTAGATTTGGAGGGGATTGGGATAAATCATATAACTAAATGAAAAACAATGTTTTGGACCTATGGATCAGAAAAGCCTGTGATTACCAAATACTTCAGCATACAAATTATTCAAATATACAAGTTTCTGATTCATGCACATGCTGCCCTGTATTATTTCATTCATCTTTTACAGTAGGCTATGTCACATAATGCACAATTCAGATGAAAACTTGTAAAGCTCCTACCTTTTCTCACAGATGGTTTCCTCTCCAGTGTCTTCTCTGGGGATTTCTTGGGGGTGTCAAAAGCCGCCAACATTTGAGCCACATTCACAGACTGGGGTTGCTCTGAAACTCCATCAGGTTTTGCTTCCAATGGCTTTGTCATATCCGGATGCTTCAGCTTTTCTTGTAGTAGAATGTTCTCCTTTAAGAGTTCAGAGACAGGCCTTGATTTAGGAGTATCCTGGTGTTTGCCACTCTCTGAGACAGTGTGGTCCTTGTCCTGGGTAGACTTTTCATCAGAGTGGACTGCAGTGGTGCTCTCTGTGACTTGCTCTGACACAAGCTCTGTTTTTAAAGTCACATCTTGAGACTGAAGCTTCTCATCTTTGTTCTGATTATCCATACTCTCTATCACTACAACTGGGATGTGTGTTATTTGAGGAGGGTCCTTCATTGTCTTAGCCTCCTCCATAGACTCAGCAAGCAAGGCCTCTGGGGTGCATAGCCTGGGTGTTGGTGGAGGAATCTCAGTGACAGTGATAGTGCTTGGTGATTCATCTATGTTGTGCAAAGGCAGGGGCTCTGTGGTTTGATCATCTTCTTTATTGCAGAATGGAGACTCAGTAGACTCAATGATGACCTTATCAGACACTGAGGAAGAGGCAGGTTTTTCTGTGATGACCTCACTCCTAGTGGAGGGCCTGCCTTTAACAGGCAGACTTGTCTGTGAAGTCTCTGGTGATGGGGTCTCAGCTGGGGGAGTATTTTTCATCGTCTTCCCCTCATTTTGGGGCGAGGCAGCTGCTGTTGCAGAGTCCTGCTCTGAAGCCTTACAGTCAGCCTTATCAATCAGTGAGGAAATTCCCGCTTCTCTATCAGTGACAGATCTAGTCTCCAGAGGTGGAGCTGGTGGACAGATGATATCTGTAGAGTCGTGAGCAGTTTTCCCTGCCTGGTCACTTTTTGTCAGGCTTTGTGGATGAATCTCCTCATGGCAGAGCTTAGTGTTAGCTTCTGCTCCAGGGGGTATCTCTGTTGTATATACAGAGGATGGTGACATTATGGTTTCCTCCTCAATATGGCATTGTAATCCAGGGTTATTTTGATCTGATGGAGCTGTCTTTGCAATATCAGCGGATGGCTTTGATGTTGTTTTCTTGGCAGCAGGTTTTGGTGTTGTTTCCTTGGCAGCAGGTTTTGGTGTTGTTTCCTTGGCAGCATGTTTTGGTGTTGTTTCCTTGGCAACACGTTTTGGTGTTGTTTCCTTGGCAGCAGGTTTTGGTGTTGTTTCCTTGGCAGCAGGTTTTGGTGTTGTTTCCTTGGCAGCAGGTTTTGGTGTTGTTTCCTTGGCAGCACGTTTTGGTGTTGCTTCCTTGGCAGCAGGTTTTGGTGTTGTTTCCTTGGCAGCACGTTTTGGTATTGTTTCCTTGGCAGCAGGTTTTGGTGTTGTTTCCTTGGCAGCACGTTTTGGTGTTGTTTCCTTTACTGCAGGTTTTGGTGTTGGCACAGCCCCTATCTCCACAGCCACTGGATGAAGCTTTGTCTCAGGTTGCAGCTGGTCATGGTCATCAGACTGGTCCCTTGACACAGAGACCACCTTTTTAACATTGGAGAGATCTGGAGACGGCTCATTTTTGTTTATTTTCAGAAGCTTCTCCAAAATGGAGCTGGGCTCCTCTGTATGCCCCATGGGTAAGGCTTCTTTGTCCCTTTGAGTGGGAGGGTCAGTTGTAGGGGATCCTGCCCCTTCCAGCTCACTTTGTTTGTGATTATCATTCAGGTCACGCTTAATGTCACACCTTGCTGCCTCTGACACGTTATTTTCTTTCTCAATGTCACCCTTGTTTTCATCTCCATGTGTTTTCATCTCCTGTCCAACTGTTGGAGGGTCATGATTCAAGGTACCACCCACGGCTAACAGAGACTTTTCCCCTTTTGTCTTTTTCAATGGTGATTGAAGTTCAGCCTTGTAGGGGTCTTTCAGCTCTCTCAAATGGCCTACAGCTCCATCAATGCACTTGGTGTCTCCATCCTCAACTGCCTTTGAGGGTTCATTTTTCATTTTCATTTTCATTTCCTGGTCTTTCTGAACAGGCAACTTCTTTCTTCCTCCCTCTTGAATGACGTCATCAGTAGTTTCCATATTAGTCCCACCCTTGCCGACTTTCACAGAACCTTCCTTCTTGTATTCCATGGTGCTCTCACCCATTGAAACAGTGCCATCAGTTTTCTCCACAGCTGGATTATACATCTCACCAGTAACTCCCTCTGAAGCAGAACAGCAATTTCCTTCCTGGTTTTTCTGGTGTGGAGCTGTTCTCTCATCTCGATGGTCCATCTTGGCAGTTTTACCCTCCTTCTTCTTCTTCTCGCTCACGTTTTGGGTGGATTGTCTGGGTGTTCTGGCCTTCTCCTCACACTGTGTGTTACTCTCTGGGCTATGGCTATTGTACTGATCCTGTTGAGTCAGTGGAGCAGTCCTGCCTCCCTCCTCTCTTCCCTCCTCTCCTCCAGCCCCTCCCTCTCTAACCTCCCCCTCCCTGGAAGGACTCACCCCATTCTGAGTGCTATGGTTTTTCTCTGCCGAAGGTGTTGTTGGCTCCATGCCTGGACCTTCATTCAGACTTTTAGCATCAGCTATCCCTGGGTCCTCCCCGGCGTTACCGGCCTCCTCACAGGGGCTTCCTCCCTCCATGGCACCACCTGTATCCCTGCCTGCTTCCCCTAGGTCGGGGCAGGGCCCCCTCTCCTCCGCTCCTCCACTGCTGGCATGTTCATCACCATCCACTTTGTCTTGATTCGGCCCAATGCTAGTCTGTGGAGAGAGACAAGCTGTTACCCTCCTCACTCTGAAGTAGCAGTCTACAATAATGACATAGCTTTGGCATGCCAGTCCAGCAGCATTTATTTAACCATAGACCCTGTGCTCTGCTCTCCCACATCCACTCTCTCTCTCCATCCATCTCCTTATTTTCTTTCATAGCAGGGTGTATGATTATACCTGTCCCACTGAGAACTGGCAGAGATAGAAATATGAGCTGGAAACATGAGAAGTAGAGACAGGAAAAGGAGCAATGTAATCAGATAACAGGAACAGAGCCAGGTTCATTTACTGAGAAATAGCACACATCTGATGTGTAGACACAGTGGATACATTATATACCACTAGTCCGTTATGGCACACAAAACAGGAGCCATGTACATGGTCTGGTCTGGCTAAGCATCTTATGACCACAACCGCTCTAAACCCCATTGATTGTTCATGCTTTTGCAGTCAACCCTTATAGGGTCAACTTAAGAAAAACACATTGGTGTCACAAGATTTCTCCTTCTGAGGATGATCATGTCAGCTTGTAGGACCTTAGCCAGGCATGACAATTTCTGATGTATGTAAAAGTAGAGGTATGACATTAGTGAAGGAAATTACGCTAATAAAAAGGGATAGGATAAATCATCCCAAATTAACATATTTAATAGTAAGTGGGTGACAGACATGGTCCTTTGATTCTAGTATTTGAGATGGTCAGAGTGAAGCCTGACTCCACAGCAGATGAAGCAGAGGCACATACAGTTGAAGTCGGAAGTTTACATACACCTTAGCCAAATACATTTAAACTCAGTTTTCCACAATTACTGACATTTAATCCTAGTAAAAATTCCCTGTCTTAGGTCAGTTAGGATCACCACTTTATTTTAAGAATGTGAAATGTCAGAATAATAGTAGAGAATTATTTATTTCAGCTTTTATTTCTTTCATCACATTCCCAGTGGGTCAGAAGTTTACATACACTCAATTAGTATTTGGTAGCATTGCCTTTAAATTGCTTAACTTGGGTCAAACTTTTCGGGGAGCCTTCCACAAGCTTCACACAATAAGTTGGGGGAATTTTGGCCCATTCCTCCTGACAGAGCTTGTGTAACTGAGTCAGGTTTGCAGGCCTCCTGGCTCGCACACGCTTTTTCAGTTCTGCCCACACATTTTCTATAGGATTGAGGTCAGGGCTGTGAGGGCCACTCCAATTCCTTGACTTTGTTGTCCTTAAGTGTAATGGCTGTCGTCCTCCTCGGACGAGGAGAGGAGGATCGGTGGACCAATACGCAGCAAGGTATGATGACATAAAGTAATTTATTGAAAGACAAAGACGAATACAAAAACACTTGGAAAATTACAAAATAAGAAAACGACGTAGACGAAACCTGAACATGAACTTACATAACTACACGTAGAACTCACGGACAGGAACAGACTACATCAAACGAATGACCAGCCAAACAGTCCCGTATGGTACGGACACGGACAACACAGGAGACAATCACCCACAAACAAACAGTGAGAACAACCTACCTTAATATGACTCTCAATTAGAGGAAAACGCAAAACACCTGCCTCTAATTAAGAGCCATACCAGGCAACCCAAAACCAACATAGAAACAGAAAACATAGACTGCCCACCCAACTCACGCCCTGACCAATAAACACATGCAAAACAAGAGAAAACAGGTCAGGAACGTGACATTAAGCCATTTTGCCACAACTTTGGAAGTATGCTTGGGGTCATTGTCCATTTGGAAGACCCATTTGCGACCAAGCTTTAACTTCCTGACAAGGTCCTTTGCTGTTGTTCTGGGATTGATTTGCACTTTTCACACCAAAGTACGTTCATCTCTAAGAGACAGAACACGTCTCCTTCCTGAGCGGTATGACGGTTGCGTGGTCCCATGGTGTTTATACTTGGGTACTGTTGTTTGTACAGATAAACGTGGTACCGTCAGGCATTTGGAAATTGCTCCCAAGGATGAACCAGACTTGTGGAGGTCTATAATTTTTCCTGAAGTCTTGGCTGATTTCCCCATGATGTCAAGCAAAGAGGCACTGAGTTTGAAGGTAGGCCTTGAAATACATCCACAGGTACACCTCCAATTGACTCAAATGATGTCAATTAGCCTATCAGAAGCTTCTGAAGCCTAACCGACTTGCCAAAACTATAGTTTGTTAAACAAGAAATTTGTGGAGTGGTTGAAAAACTAGTTTTAATGACTTCAACCTAAGTGTATGTAAACTACTGACTTCAACTGTAGACGATTTAAACTCTCTAGACTTCAACTACACTGATAATAATCTCTTTCTCACTCTTTTGGAGTTTATGAGGTTTTAAATTACATTTCTGGAGATTTCTTTGTCCATCTTTAGGTAACAAAATATATTTCCCATCGTTTGGATTGAGAGGACATTGGATGGGCGAGTTATTTTTGTTTGGAGTAAACTCAATTTATCACCAGATATTTGTTCTCAATAATAGTAATTGATTGACCTACTCAAAATGAATTCCTATGCAGGAAATATTACGAGATTACTCCCTGAGATGTTGACTCTGTCCAATACTATATATTTAATTTCTGAAAGCAGGATTTTCATCCAGTAAATCTACTGGTTATATTGGACATTTAGCTTTTTCCTTCATTATTTTAGTATTTTATCCATTGTTATTTAGGAGGCTGTTGTAGGGGCACTAGCAATCCTGGATCTGGTGTTTGTCTGTCTATGGTTTTAGTGACTTCAGTTGCCTTGTCAGTTGTACAACCGAATGCATTCAACTGAAATGTGTCTTCTGCATTTAACCCAACCCCTCTGAATCAGAGAGGTGCGGGGGACTGTCTTAATTGACATCCACGTCATCGACACCAGGGGAGCAGTTGTTGTTAGGGGTTAACCAGTGACCGTTTGGCGCTCTTAACCGCTAGGCTACCTGTCGCCCCAATCATCGCATCACTTCGCAAGCGATCTTAGCTTTCGCTCGTGTTGCTGCTGAGTGTATCAGTTGGTCCTCAAAGTTACAGAGCTAATTTTTTCACACTGAACTGCAGTGGTCATCAGAGAGAATGATGAAGCACAATGGAAAGAGGTCTGGAACAAGAGTCTGTTTCCTGTCAGTGCCCCTATACTTTCCCCGTCTATTAAAAGCAGTGGCTGCTGCTTCCTTATCATATGGCTGCTCTGAACATTTACCAGACAGACAGAGACAAGACTGGGTGAGAACATGTTATCTAACAGCCGGTCACTGTGTAGAAATACAAACAAGTTGAAAACATGTTGAAATCTGTGCGTGTGTGTGTGTGTGTGTGTGTGTGTGTTTGCATGCAATTTGGAATGAAAATGTGAGAATTGACAGAACAATATGTATCAAAGTGTTACAATACGTTTACATTACATGGTATATACATGATATATCACTCAACCCTGAGTCCATTGTTTGAGTAGTGTAGCTGAAATGAAGATAAAAAGTGTAGCCTACCATTATTTTTCCTCTGGAGAGAGAGAAACAGGTGAAGTTCCAAACTTAGGTTTCTACAGCATTGGTACATCAAGCTCACGGTGCAGTCACAGCTATGCTGAACTCTCTGGTAGACTGTATGAAATAACTCCTGTAGGAGAAAACTTTCCTTTCCATCACACACCAGTCATGTGAAAACTGACTTCTACAAAGGCTCACCCTAAAATCACCCTCAGCTCAGACTCCTGAGAGTCCTGCAGGCCCCATCAGCACCATGCTCACCGAGGAGGACCCCCTGCCTCAAGGCAGCTCATCCCTGGCTACAACTACACCATTGTCCTGCACCCTTCTGCCGTAATGCCCAAGGCAGATCACTTGATCGCCTTGTGCTCTGCTGCCCCAACTCAAACCAACAACAACAAGCCAGGAAGCACAAGCAAAAAAGTTATTCCAGTCTTACAGTAGCATCCTGAATGAAGGCAGCATACAGTAGGCTACACATTCTCAGCACTCTGGTAAGCTGACTGGAGAGGCAGCCAGGGTTAGGCCTGGCTAGTTACAGTTACTACAGTGATGGATATAGTTTTGATTTGTCCTGTGTTTGTGTAAAACCGCGACGGACACTGACTGATCAGTTATGTCTCCCAGCTGAATGCTCACCCAGGACTGACAGAGCACTCTTTGTTAGTTGGTTGGTTGGTTATGTCGAGTCCTCCCTCAACTGCACTAGCAATGGGAGGCTTATATTCCAGCCTTGTGATGTCAGACCCCATTTGCCTAATACAATAAGTGTCTCATCAAGGTTTATCAATTAAGGCCAAGCTCCCAGTTTCTCATTTCCATGCTGTGGTGAGATACACAGCACAGTGACCTGTAAACGCTATAAATCCACAAATCCACCATGAAAAGCCTTACTCCTCATCAACTCATTCGAGATGGGTTTATGTTGAGTTCTAGAGCAACTTTCCACTCAATTCTTTACATTTGGAGCTGTTCATTACTAGACAAGGTCTGATATCCCCTCATCATGGTCAGGTACAGTACATCCAGAATGAATAAGGGATAAGTTGGAACAAAACATAGGCATACACAGCAGGCTCAGATTGTTAGAGCATTGGGCCAGTAACCGAAAGGTTGCTGGATCGAATCCCCGAGCTGACAAGGTAAAAATCTGTCGTTCTGCCCCTGAGCAAGGCAGTTAAACCACTGTTCCCCAGGTGCGGAAGACGTGGATGTTGATTATGGCAGCCCCCCACACCTCTCTGATTAAATGCGGAAGACACATTTCAGTTGAATGCATTCAGCTGTACAACTGACTAGGTATCCCCCTTTCCTTTTGACAGATCTTGTCAGAGTGCACAAGTCATTTTCACAGAGTAGGCTTTGATTGTGAACTCAAGCTGCGATTTTTTTTGCAGAGCAGAATTTCTAGTCTCCTAGGAAACAGCATGAGAGGTCTGGCTCAGCAGACAGTGAGGACGCACTGGGCATGTGGAAATGTGGGTAATATTTGGTTGAAACATTGATCAATGAGATTTCTGTAACTTGTCCTCCTCCCCTTCGTCCGAAGAGGAGGAGTAGGGATTGGACCAAAGCGCAGCGTTGTATTATGACATAAGGAATTTATTAAAGTAATGACGAAACAGGAAAATACTTCAACAAACTACAAAAACAAATAAACGATGTAGACAGACCTGAACGGGAGAACTTACATAAACACGAAGAACGCATGAACAGGTACAGACTACACAAACGAACGAACAAACAAACAAAACAGTCCCGTGTGGTGCACAGACACAATCACGGAAGACAACCACCCACAAACAAACAGTGTGAACAACCTACCTTAATATGGTTCTCAATCAGAGGAAATGTAAAACACCTGTCCCTGATTGAGAACCATATCAGGCTAAATGACAATGAACCTAAACATAGAAACACATAACATAGAATGCCCACCCCAACTCAAGCCCTGACCAACTAAACACATACAAAAACAAGAGAAAACAGGTCAGGAACGTGACATAACAACCCCCCCCCCCCCCCCCCCCCCCCCCCCTCAAGGTGCGAACTCCGGACGCACCACCAAAAGTCTAGGGGAGGGTCTGGGTGGGCATCTGTCCACGTTGGCGGCTCAGGCTCTGGGCGTGGTCCCCATCCCACCATAATCAATCCCCGCTTTTTTAGCCTCCTCCCAATGACCACCCTCCAAATTAACCCCACTGGATTAAGGGGCAGCACCGGACGAAGGGGCAATGCCTGAATGAGGGGCAGCACCGGACTGAGGGGCAATACCTGAATGAGGGGCAACACCGGAATGAGGGGCAACACCGGATTGAGGGGCAACACCGGATTGAGGGGCAACACTGGATTGAGGGGCAACTCCGAAGTGAAGGGCAGCTCCGGACTGGCTGACGGCTCTGGCTGGTCATGGCTGGCTGACGGCTCTGGCTGGTCATGGCTGGCTGACGGATCTGGCCGGTCATGGCTGGCTGACGGCTCTGGCCGGTCATGGCTGGCGGACGGCTCTGGCCGATCCTGGCTGGCGGACGTCTCTGGCCGATCCTGGCTGGCGGACGGCTCTGGCCAATCCTGGCTGGCGGACGGCTCTGGCCGATCCTGTCTGGCGGAAGGCTCTGGCCGATCCTGTCTGGCGGAAGGCTCTGGCTGCTCCTGTCTGGCGGAAGGCTCTAACGACTCCTGTCTGGCGGACGACTCTAGCGGCTCCTGTCTGGCGGACGGCTCTAGCGGCTCCTGTCTGGCGGACGGCTCTAGCGGCTCCTGTCTGGCGGACGGCTCTGAAGGTTCATGGCAGACGGGCGGCTTTGCAGGCTCAGTACAGACGGGCGGCTTTGAAGGCTCAGTACAGACGGGCGGCTTTGAAGGCTCAGTACAGACAGGAAGTTCATGTGGCGCTTGGCAGACGGACAGTTCAGACGGCGTTGGGCAGACGGGCAGTTCAGGCGCCGTTGGGCAGACGGGCAGCTCAGGCGCCGTTGGGCAGACGGCAGACTCTGGCCGGCTGAGACGCACTGTAGGTCTGGTGCGTGGTACCGGAACTGGAGGTACCGGGCTAAAGACACGCACCTTCAGGCTAGTGCGGGGAGCAGCAACAGGGCACACTGGACTCTCAAGGCGTACTATAGACCTGGTGCGTGGTACCGGCACTGGTGGTACCGGGCTGAGGGCACGCACATCAGGGCGAGTACGGGGAGAAGGAACAGTGCGTACAGAGCTCTGGAGACGCACAGGAGGCTTGATGTGTGGTGCCGGAACTGGAGGCACTGGGCTGGAGACACGCACCACAGGGAGAGTGCGTGGAGGAGGAACAGGGCTCTGGAGACGCACTGGAAGCCTGATGCGTGGTGTAGGCACTGGTGGTACTGGCCTGGAGCGGGGAGGTGGCGCCGGAAATACCGGACCGTGCAGGCGTACTGGCTCCCTTGAGCACTGAGCCTGCCCAACCTTACCTGGTTGTATGCTCCCCGTCGCCCGACCAGTGCGGGGAGGTGGAATAACCCGCACCGGGCTATGTAGGCGAACCGGGGACACCATGTGTAAGGCTGGGGCCATGTAAGCCGGCCCGAGGAGACGCACTGGTGGCCAGATATGTAGAGCCGGCTTCATGGCACTTGGCTCAATGCTCAATCTGGCCCGGCCGATACGAGGAGCTGGTATGTACCACACCGGGCTATGCACAGTACAGGAGACACCATGCGCTCTACTGCGTAACACGGTGTCTGCCCGTACTCTCGCTCTCCACGGTAAGTACAGGGAGTAGGCGCAGGTCTCCTACCTGACTTCGCCACTCTCCTACCTGACTCCCTTTTAGCCCCCCCCCCAATACATTTTTGGGGTTTACTCTCGGGTTTCCAGCCACGTCTCGTACCTGCCTCCTCATACCACCGATCCTGGGCTTTCGCTGACTCCATCGCCTCCCGAGAGCGGCGATTCTCTCCCACCTTAGCCCAGGGTCCTTCTCCATTCAATATTTCCTCCCAAGTCCACGAGTCCTGGTTTTTTGGCCGCTGTTGCTGGTTCCTCTCACGCTGCTTGATCCTTGTTTGGTGGGTGGTTCTGTAACGGTTGTCCTCCTCCTCTTCGTCTGAAGAAGAGGAGTAGGGATTGGACCAAAGCGCAGCGTTGTGATATGACATAATGAATTTATTAAAGTAATGACGAAACACGAAAATACTTCAACAAACTTTGAGTCACTAGCCTACACACAATACCCCATAATGTCAAAGTGGAATTTAGATTCGTTTTAAAATTATTGATAAAAAATGTAAAGCTGAAATGAGTCAATACGGTAAGTATTCAACTTCTTTATGGCAAGCCTAAAAATTTTCAGAAGTAAAAATGTGCTTAACAAGCCACATAATAAGATGCATGGACTCAATCTGTGTGCAATAATAGTGTTTAACATGATTTTTGAATGACTACCTCATCTCTGTACCCCACACATTCCCCATGAATTTCAAACATACTGTCACGATCGTCAACGGGACTGAGAGAGGACCAAGGCGCAGCGCGTGGAAAGTACATATTCTTTTATTTTAAAGAAGGAAAAAAACAAAACAACAAACAGAACAGACGACCGTGAAGCTATACAAACATCAGTGCTGACACAAAACACTTCGACATAGACAATTCCCCACAAACAGCTAAAGCCTATGGTTGCCTTAAATATGGCTCCCAATCAGAGCCAACAATAACCAGCTGTCTCTAATTGAGACCCAATTCAGGCAACCATAGACTTTCCTAGATACCTACACTCAACCATAGACACAGCTAGACTACTATACTAAACATAAACCCAAATACTCTAATAAACCCCCTAAACCTTACAACCACCCAAGACACTACAAAAAACACATACATTCCCCATGTCACACCCTGACCTAACTAAAATAATTACGAAAACAAAGAATACTAAGGCCAGGGCGTGACACATACTGTAATTTGAACCACAGAGACCAGGGAGGTTTTCCATTGCCTCACAAAGAAGGGCACCTATTGGTAGATGGGTAAATAATACAAAAAAGCAGACATTGAAAATCCCTTTGAGCACGGTGAAATTACTAGTTACATTTTGGATGGTGTATGAATACACCCAGTCACTACAAAGATACAGGCGTCCTTCCTAACTCAGTTGCAGGAGAGAAAGGAAACCGCTCAGGGATTTCACCATGAGGCCAATGGGGACTGTAAAACAGTTACAGAGTTTAATGGCTGCGATAGGAGAAAACTGAGGATGGATCAACAACATTGTGGTTACTCCACAATACTAACCTGAATGACAGAATAAAAATATTCAAAAAACATGCATCCTGTTTGCAATAAGGCATTAAAGTAAAAAAGTAAAAAATGTGGCAAAGAAATTAACTTTATGTGAGGAATACAAAGCGTTATGTTTGGTGCAAATCCAACACAACACATCACTGAGTACCATTATTCATATTTTCAAGCATGGTGGTGGCTGCATCATGTTATGGGTTTTCTTGTCATCGGCAAGGACTAGGGAGTTTTTGGGAATAAAATAAATGGAATAGAGCTTAGCACAGGCAAAAGTCTAGAAGGAAACCTTGTTTAGTCTGCTTTCCAACAGAAACTGGGAGACAAATGTACCTTTCAGCAGGACAATAACATAAAACACAAGACCAAATATCCACTGGAGTTGCTTACCAAGACGACATTGAATGTTCCTGAGTGGCCTAGTTACAGTTTGACTTAACTCGGCTTGAACATCTATGGCAAGACTTGAAAATGGCTGTCAAGCAATCAACAACCAACTTAATAATTTTTTTAAGAATAATGTGCAAAAATATTGTACAATCTAGGTGTGCAAAGCTCTTAGAGACTTACCCAGAAAGACTCACAACTGTAATTGCTGGCAAACGTAATTGCCGCCAAATGTACTGGACTCAGTAAATGAGATATTTCTGTATTTAATTGTCAATACATTTGTAGAAATGTCTAAAAACATGTCCTCACTTCGTCATTATTGGGTATTGTGTGTAGATGGCTGAGAATTGTATTTATTTCATCCATTTTGAATTCAGGCTGTAACTCAACAAAATGTTCTGGAAAACTGTCAAATCCCTGAAGGGCTCTACTTCTCCCTCTTTGCCACAACAAATTCATTCAGACAGGCCTCTTTACAGAAAAAATGCCATCATTGATGCATTTAATTAATCACCATTTTATTTCAACAGGCCCTCTCTTTTAAATAACTTCCAAGCCTATTCACAATGTTATTGGTCTGGATGATCATAGTGGAAACTTGCTGAATGATCAGAAAAATGATAGTCAAAGCTTTTCTTTTAGGCTATTTACAGATAAATAAGTATTCGATGCTTTGCTTGCAATAGATAACAAGAAATCCACAGGCGCTGACCAATTGGATCCCAGTCTGCTTAACTGTGCAGAGCCCATCCTTGTTGGCTCAATAACCCACATTTTTATTTCACATTATCAGGAAATATTCCAAAATCAGTTCTTGTGCTGCCACTTCATAAGGGTGGGATAGTAGTGGTCTTAATAATTATTGCCCCATTTCAAGGCTTCCTTGTTTTGCGAGGATACTTGAATCCTACAGCTTTGCTCTTTTTTTATCTGAGAAATGTATTTGAAATGTAAACCAATCAGGGTTTAGGCCTGGGCATATCACTATTACAGCAACCACTTTAGTTGTTAATGATCTTGTCAATGTGATTTGCAAGAGGTTGTAAGTAACAAGAACATTTCCCAGGACATAGACATATCTGATGTTGACGGAATGTTTAAATTCTTGTTTATCTACCTGCACTGTCCAATTTACAGTAGCTATTACAGTGAAAGAATACCATGCTATTGTTTGAGGAGAGTGCACAGTTTTGAACATGAAAATGTATGAATAAACCAATTTGGCACATTTGGGCAGGCTTGATACAAAATTATGTACAGAAATGCAATAGTTCATTCATCTAAAACTTTGCACATATACTGCTGCCATCTAGCGGCCAAAATGTAAATTGTGCCTGGGCTGGAATAATACAGTATGGCCTTTCTCTTGCATTTCAAAGATGAAAAAAAATACATTTTTTTTTTCCTTTTATTATCTTTTACCAGATCTAATGTGTTATATTCTCCGACATTCATTTCATATTTCCACAAACGTCAAAGTGTTTCCTTTCAAATGGTATCAAGAACATGCATATCCTTGCTTCAGCTCCTGAGCTACAGGCAGTTAGATTTGGGTATGTCATTTTAGGCGAAAATTTAAAATAAGGGGCAGATCCTTAAGAGGTAAAAGAAAAGTAAATTTCATCTATATGTGGATGATACTATTATGTATGCAATTGCCCTGACTGCTGACCTGGCTGTGACAAGGCTACAGTTCAATTTTGCAGTTGTGCAGGAAGCTCTGACTTATTTAAAACGCGTACTTAATATGGGCAAAACTAAATACATGCTGTTTTCAAGTTCTCATAAGATTGTCTCAAGTGGATTACATCTTTACTCATCGGATGGTTCTGTAATCGAACGAGTCCCAGCATTGGATTGACAATGATTTATCATTTTAAAAAAATGACTGATTTTCAAAAGAACCTAATATTTAAAATGGGCTTTTTTTTTTTACAGAAACAGATCTCGTCTCTCTCTAGTCAGCAGGAAGCAGATTGTGCAGTTAACCTTTCTACCTGTTCTTGATTATGGTGAAACTATTTATCAAAATGTAGCTGCCTCTACTCTTAAACTATTGGATGTTGTTTTTCATTGCGCCCTTCATTTGATCACAGGAGATAATTTTGTTACACATCACTGTATTCTTACCAAAAGGTTGGTTGGACCTCTTTGAAAGTCACATACAGTTGAAGTCGGAAGTTTACATACACCTTAGCCAAATACATTTAAACTCAGTTTTCCACAATTACTGACATTTAATCCTAGTAAAAATTCCCTGTCTTAGGTCAGTTAGGATCACCACTTTATTTTAAGAATGTGAAATGTCAGAATAATAGTAGAGAATTATTTATTTCAGCTTTTATTTCTTTCATCACATTCCCAGTGGGTCAGAAGTTTACATACACTCAATTAGTATTTGGTAGCATTGCCTTTAAAATGTTTAATTTGGGACAAACGTTTCGGGTAGCCTTCCATAAGCTTCCCACAATAAGTTGGGTGAATTTTGGTCCATTCCTCCTGACAGAGCTGGTGTAACTGAGTCGAGTTTGTAGGCCTCTTTGCTCGCACACGCTTTTTCAGTTCTGCCCACACATTTTCTATAGGATTGAGGTCAGGGCTTTGTGATGGCCACTCCAATACCTTGACTTTGTTGTCCTTAAGCCATTTTGCCACAACTTTGGAAGTATGCCATTTGGAAGACCAATTTGCATCCAAGCTTTAACTTCCTGACTGATGTCATAAATGTTGCTTCAATATATCCACATAATTTTCCTGCCTCATGATGCGATCTATTTTGTGAAGTGCACCAGTCCCTCCTGCAGCAAAGCACCCCCACAACATGATGCTGCCACCCCCGTGCTTCACGGTTGGGATGGTGTTCTTTGGCTTGCAAGCCTCCCCCTTTTTCCTCCTAACATAACGATGGTCATTATGGCCAAACAGTTCTATTTTTGTTTCATCAGACCAGAGAACATTTCTCCAAAAAGTACGATCTTTGTCCCCATGTGCAGTTGCAAACCGTAGTCTGGCTTTTTATGGCGTTTTTGGAGCAGTGGTTTCTTCCTTGCTGAGCGGCCTTTCAGGTTATGTCGATATAGGACTCGTTTTACTGTGGATATAGATACTTTTGTACCTGTTTCCTCCAGCATCTTCACAAGGTCCTTTGCTGTTGTTCTGGGATTGATTTGCACTTTTCGCACCAAAGTACGTTAATCTCTAGGAGACAGAACGCGTCTCCTTCCCTGAGCGGTATGACGGCTGCGTTGTCCCATGGTGTTTATACTTGTGTACTATTGTTTGTACAGATGAAAGTGGTACCTTCAGGCGTTTGGAAATTGCTCCCAAGGATGAATCAGACTTGTGGAGGTCAACAATTTTTTTCTGAAGTCTTGGCTAATTTCTTTTGATTTTCCCATGATGTCAAGCAAAGAGGCACTGAGTTTGAAGGTAGGCCTTGAAATACATCCACAGGTACACCTCCAATTGACTCAAATTATGTCAATTAGCCTATCAGAAGAATTTTCCAAGCTATTTAAAGGCACAGTCAACTTAATGTATGTAAACTTCTGACCCACTAGAATTGTGATACAGTGAATTATAAGTGAAATAATCAGTCTGTAAACAATTGTTGGAAAAATGACTTGTGTCATGCACAAAGTAGATGTCCTAACCGACTTGCCAAAACTATAGTTTGTTAACAAGAAATTTGTGGAGTGGTTGAAAAACAAATTTTAATGACTCCAACCTAAGTGTATGTAAACTTCTCACTTCAACTGTAGAGCACATCAGTACGCTCTTTTTGTTTACAAAGACCTACTCAACAAACTTCCGACTTACCTAACGATTTGGTGCCTCTAGGGCATTTCAGATGGATGTTAGGGGACTTTTTTACCCTAGAATGTGTCTATTTTAATGTGCATATGAATGTGTAGTTGAATTTGTTTATTGTATTTTGATGTGTATTGTGTTGCTATACAGGGCTCATCTGGAAAAGAGACCTTGGTCTCAGCATTGACTCCCTGTCAAAATAAAGAATAAATTAAAATATTGAGAATGATTACTGAAAGATCTCTTAACTAAATATATTTGATTTTTTTCAAATCCAATGTCAAACTTTATTTAATGTTGCATTTTTTAAAAAGCAATGTGTTTTCCACATAACAATTTGTTGACAAATTACATTGAAACAACACTGATTCAACCAGTTTATGCCCAGTGGGGAGGGATGAAGATCCTGACACCATGAGCTGTAGAACTCAACCTCTACCGACTGTTAAGATGAAGACTGTCCTCTTCCTTACCCAGCTATGTTTACATACTCCTGCCATGGCCTGCCGCATATGAACACATGCCAGAAAACTGTTTCAAAGAAGAAGGAGAGCGTGAAAGAATGTGAGAGTGTGTTTGTGTGTGTGAGTGTCAGAGGGTGAGTTCTGTGTAGACTATGGCTGCAGTAATGGCAAACCAAGGCCTCTGACTAACCAGGAGGGAGGAAAGAGAGCTGAACAATAGCTGAGAAAAAATTCTGTTTTCTCCCTGGTCTCCATAGTAACTTCCAAAACAGGATACTTACTCAGATAATAAAACAAAGGGGAGGTATGGCAGCCAAGAATTTACCAGCAATATAATCTACAGCAAGTAAATAGGGGCCAGCCGACAGCCAGCTAGCGTTGAGTCTAAGGGCCGCCGCTGTGCAGACAGTCAGCAGTTCCCCAAAACACGCCACTGACAATCAGTGCCTGTTTGCATTTGAAGAGTGTGATATGACACTTTAGGGAGGTTGCGTCATCGCAATATAACGCCAACGCCTCTGTGAGCATGGCAGTCGGCCCAACTACATCCCCGATTCTATTAAAAGCCAAAAATTTAAAAATTAAAAAGGGAGACTGCTAACCTGTTTGCTGACCAAGGATGATATTTGAAACCGTCTATCACTTTTAACTGCCTCCCATCAAAATCACCACAGAACAGTGTCATTCAGAATTTCATACAGGGAGTTTCTTGCAGGGTCTTTCTGACAACGGTATAGCCATTACACACTCAGACCACAGTTCAGTCATGGAGGTCAAATGAAATGAAACTGTTACAGTTATCTGAAAATCTGATCTCATTTATGTTTTAAGTTAGTGTAAATAACCAGAGTGATTAAAAAAACATTGCAAAATGTAACAGTTTTCATAACCTAGAAAGCTTTGATAGTCGTTTACCTCACCCTGTTATGACATTGTTAGTCCTACTGCAGTGTTAACTGTGCCACTTTTTCATTTTTATTTAGTCTAGTCTTAGTCACATTTTGCTCATTTGAATAAGGATTTAGTCCAGTGATTGTCAAAATGGCAAAAACAGTGGGCCATCTTAGTAATCTAAATGCCCTTTCATTTCAGTCAACATATTTGTATTGCCTCAATAACCTACAGTAAACATAAATCACTGACTTCTACAGTATGTTCAAACATACATAGCCTTGTCCTAACATATTGTTTCTGCTTTCCCAAAAGCAGAAATATAACAAACATATATAACAATTATCTGGTCATGTACATTCCTAATTCCCCCTACATAGATATTGCACATTACATACAGAATAACTAGACACACACAAGTACAGAGAGAGAGAGCGGAGCTTGAGTAGCACAATCACCAGATGGTGTCGCAAAGTATTGGCAAAGTAATATGTGACTGGTTAGCTATGGGGAAGCAAGAGTCGCCTGCACAAAGTGTATAATCAAGGCAGAGCAGGGCCTGTCTGCCCACACACATCGCTTGCTCCCCAGCAGCTCACCAGTTGATGTAGGCTGTGGCGTATCGTTCCCACTGCCGATCAGAACTGCGATGTGCATGCTAATATTAATTGTGCTTATCACGGAAAAGCTCTCCATCTCTCCAAAAACTCTAATCCATTCCATTTAATAGTCAGATTTTTGTCAACAGATAACCATCCAATTGGAGACAGATTTATGTGAATATTCAAAAATCTGCATAAAGAAAATACGCATTTTCCCACCAATGGTATTTTCAAACTGATTAAAAAAAAAAAAAAAAAATGACTACATTTCAAATTACAATACAATAACAAAAAAACATAGAGAAAATGTGTGTAGTGATGACCTAAAGAAACAAAATAACATTAAAGTAAAAAATAACTACACAATGATATAATTTTACTGATCAAAAAGATCCCACCATGTCAAAAGAAGGAATTATGTCAGAATTTATAAAATCGTAATTTAACTTCCTTTTTCCATCACAGCTGTCATGATTTTTTTTGTTTTATATATAGTATGACTTATCTTTCATAAAAACTGTGGATGGAAACGTGGTTAAAAGAGATACCTTTTGTCGTCTCGTTTTAGTCAACTGAAATGAAAAATAATTTTTGTTAAGTTCGTTTTTTCTTGGTGAATTTAGTCAGTTATAGTCTAGTGAATTGCCACTAAAAAATAGGTGTTTGACGAATATTTTTGGTACTATTTTTGTTGACGAAATTAACACTGTCCTACTGACATAGCCTCGGGAGAAGCATGTTTTAACTTAAAAGCTTTCACATAACAGTGCAACAATGGCTCCATCCCCCTCTTCGACACGTGTCATTTTTTGAAGAACAGTCCATCATTATTCACACACACTACCATACAGACCAGGAGGAACCAGAGCCTGCACCAGAGTGTGCTTTATTGATGTCATGCAAACTGGGTCCGCGGCCAAACGTTACATAACCTGGCTGTTATAACGCAACTCTACTGCCAAGGGATACAGATGGGAGCATTATGATGCAAGTCAATCGTGCAGTCTTGACCCATGCACTTAGCGATATTTAGCAACGTCAATCCCTCCCCTCTATGAAATATTTCATCACTCAGTGGGCCTGTAGCAATCAGAGGACCATTTTATGTGTCACCGCAGATTTATTACCACATCTCCCTTTGTCAATTCATGTTCAATGCTCAAAAAAATAAAGGGAACACTAAAATAACACATCCTAGATCTGAATGAATGAAATATTCTTATTAAATACTTTTTTCTTTTAATAGTTGAATGTGCTGACAACAAAATCACATTAAAGTGGAAAACCACACTACAGGCTGATCCAACTTTGATGTAATGTCCTTAAAACAAGTCAAAATGAGGCTCAGTAGTGTGTGTGGCCTCCACGTGCCTGTATGACCTCCCTACAACGTCTGGGCATGCTCCTGATGAGGTGGCGGATGGTCTCCTGAGGCATCTCCTCCCAGACCTGGACTAAAGCATCCGCCAACTCCTGGACAGTCTGTGGTGCAACGTGGCGTTGGTGGATGGAGCGAGACATGATGTCCCAGATGTGCTCAATTGGATTCAGGTCTGGGGAACGGGCGGGCCAGTCCATAGCATCAATGCCTTCCTCTTGCAGGAACTGCTGACACACTCCAGCCACATGAGGTCTAGCATTGTCTTGCATTAGGAGGAACCCAGGGCCAACCGCACCAGCATATGGTCTCACGAGGGGTCTGAGGATCTCATCTCGGTACCTAATGGCAGTCAGGCTACCTCTGGCGAGCACATGGAGGGCTGCGCGGCCCCCCGAAGAAATGCCACCCCACACCATGAATGACCCACCACCAAACCGGTCATGCTGGAGGATGTTGCAGGCAGCAGAACGTTCTCCACGGCGTCTCCAGACTCTGTCACGTCTGTCACGTGCTCAGTGTGAACCTGCTTTCATCTGTGAAGAGCACAGGGCCCCAGTGGCGAATTTGCCAATCTTGGTGTTCTCTGGCAAATGCCAAACATCCTGCACGGTGTTGGGCTGTAAGCACAACCCCCACCTGTGGACGTCGGGCCCTCATACCACCCTCATGGAGTCTGTTTCTGACCGTTTGAGCAGACACATGCACATTTGTGGCCTGCTGGAGGTTATTTTGCAGGGCTCTGGCAGTGCTCCTCCTGCTCAAAGGCGGAGGTAGCGGTCCTGCTGCTGGGTTGTTGCCCTCCTACGGCCTCCTCCACGTCTCCTGATGTACTGGCCTGTCTCCTGATAGCGCCTCCATGCTCTGGACACTACGCTGACAGACACAGCAAACCTTCTTGCCACAGCTCGCATTGATGTGCCATCCTGGATGAGCTGCACTACCTGAGCCACTTGTGTGGGTTGTAGACTCCGCCTCATGCTACCACTAGAGTGAAAGCACCGCCAGCATTCAAAAGTGACGAAAACATCAGCCAGGAAGCACAGGAACTGAGAAGTGGTCTGTGGTCACCACCTGCAGAACCACTCCTTTATTGGGGGTGTCTTGCTAATTTCCTATAATTTCCACCTGTTGTCTATTCCATTTGCACAACAGCATGTGAAATTTATTGTCAATCAGTGTTGCTTCCTAAGTGGACAGTTTGATTTCACAGAAGTGTGATTGACTTGGAGTTACATTGTGTTGTTTAAGTGTTCCCTTTATTTTTTGGAGCAGTGTATATTGTAAGACAGTGATTATGAAACCACATGCCTCCTCTCCCTGCTGAGTAACTGCGTGTCTGTTAATTAGCAGATAAAAGGCTATGGTGTGGTTCTTATTTTTCTCAAAATACCAACAGTAATAGTTTTGAGTTATGACATTGTATTCAAAAGCGACATGTTTTCAATTTGAGAATAAACAAACATACTTCTGTGATATGAAAAAACATTTATTTTCATAAACAGTACATTTTAACAAATGTAAAAAAGTGCATAATGCATTCAAACTACAGCAAATGCACAGTACCAAAAATCACTGCATACTTAATGGTAACAAAAAACAGTGGAGAAACCTATCGCTGTGATCTTTCTGAAATTGGTTTGACTTTATGCCTATAAGAAGCTTCATAAATCATTAGTGATATGAACACTCATCTATCGGTATGACACTATGCGAGTATGCGGATGATCCTACGGTCTCTCTTCTGTTTCTCCCAAAGGTGCAATACATAAGATGTAACAGATTACAGACGCAAATAAATGATTAATATACAAAATGAGAATCATGATTATGTCAAACAGCTTCAATGGTGTCTATTTAGTGACACCCATAGACACCCATAGATATAACCTTTGTGCTATCCCACATTTCAAAGAGCACTAACAATTTAGAATCAAAATCCCATTTTGGAAACCCTGATGGACATGTGAATGGGACAAGGAAGAGAATATTGATTTATTCTCTTCAAACCAAAGAATGTACTGGAAGGTTCAAAAAAGGAACCACAGGCTTCAGATTCCTGTTTCACACCTTGGTCTATCGTTAGAAAAAAGAAAAACAAATGAAAATGAAAAGAAATGCAGGGCCACTGTTCTACTAAAGAGGAAGGGAAGTCTCGTCAGTGTCCCACTCCCATCATGTATCAACCCTACCATCCAAATCCTCTGCAATACTGGCAGCACCACACACACACACATACACAGCTCTATGACTCTGTTGTCACGGCTAAGGCACTAGTGTGTGTCCATAAATCAAACCTAAATGGAAGTGGACTAATAGCTCAAACACTCATATTGCACTAATGACCTCCAGTCGCACTGTGCAGCATCAGACGCCAAGTGTCAACCTAGATGGGGTTAACGGCACCACACTGGACAACACACCCCACAACACAGGTTGGCATCCATTGTGAAAAGAGTCTAGATTGCCGTGCATATTACATAATGCACACACACACCATAGGACAGCCCTGCTGTCCAGAGATGTTGGCCTGGCACCTGGGAAGCAGGTCCATCGCTCTGTTCTCTACATCTAGTGTGCAGCAAGAAAGAAAAACAGCAACTAAACCCTCATCCTGAAATGGAAGCAGCAAGGGTATAAACTGGGGAGAAACATTACAGAGCCATCTCTACAGTACAGAGGTCCTGTATACAGTATGTGCACAATCACATCAGTGTTTGCGTGGCACACCAAATACACACTTTTACACAGTATCATGGTAGACATGTCTTTTGACGTACAATGACAGAGGCAATGTTCAGCTAATTTAACACTTTCTTTGAGGTCAAGATTTTAGTGGTAAGTGGCAGTTTGGGTTATGCCCAATAGAACCAAAACCTTTTCAAAAAACAAAATAAAAAAAACAGGCAACTGACACATTTCAATAAAATAGCATATGTACATACATACATACAAACACACAGCATAAGTGATTCAAACTGGAAGGATACTGCTTGCAGTAAAACAGTGTCCGCACAGGAACTGGAGTCATTGGGAAGAACTAAGTCTGTGCTCTCCATATTAACAGACACGTACATACAGTACTATACAGCAGTATATTCTGTAACGTCATCGACTACTGTACATACATATTTACATACAGTAAATGCGTCATGTGCTCTCATGTGGGAGACATGCATGTGCAATATGAACCTATATTAAAAAAAAACATAAATAGTTCACAGTAACCATTCTCATGCACAAACATACACAAATACTGAACTTATACAATAATTTCAAAAGCAAATATTTGACTGCAACATTGTAAAAAAAAAAAATACGGTAAAAAAAACAAATCTATGGCAAAGTAGCTAGATGTTAAATTAACAATTTATATTATTTTCAATTATACACGAAGACAAGCTGAGTGGAATGAACGACATGGAACGTGAAATAGTGGTACACTTTTCAGGGGAGCAGTACTGAGACAGGGAGAGAAACAACAAGGATGGAAGTGGGTAGACATCATGGATCTCATGGCCTCATGCATAAGGAATGGTGTGACCCTCCAGAGTCCGGCAGAGGAAAGATGAGAGAAGCCGTCTCTGGAACCTAAAGAAGACTTTGTACGACTCCCAATGCAACTGCTCACAATTTTGATTCTGCAGCGCAACTCAGTTCAAAGACCAAGTCTCAGATGCAATAAAGGGCATGATTACAGACAAGCGTGGATCAACAAGCAGGTACAGAGGGAGAGAAGTTCTATTTTATCTTTATTTAACTAGGCAAGTCAGTTAAGAACAAATGTTTATTTTCAATGACGGCCTAGGAACAGTGGGTTAACTGCCTTGTTCAGGGGCGGAACAGATTTTTACCTTGTTAGCTCTGGGATTCGATGATGCAACCTTCCGGTTACTAGTCCAACGCTCTAACCACTAGGCTACCTGCCGCCCCTATGCTCAACTTACAAAACTGACCCAGAGCAGTTTGAATAAGATTAGCATTCAACGTAGCCAGCAGTTATCCAGAAGCAAAGCAAAATCGCAAGAGGGTTCTGATAGGGGACTCCGATCTCAGAAATGACCTCCACAAAACACTGGTAAACCCAGGCCTAGACACAGGCTAATTGGAAGGGAGGGTAGTAAAGGAGCTGCAAGATGGCTTTCTCAGCCCCATTGCTATGTCATATGTTTTGCACTGTACTGTTGCTGAATCTCAGGTGAGGTTTGGCTGTTGAGTGTCCAGACATTGGAGGCTCAGCAGATTTAAGATTATAAACCAGACAACTATGGACTACCCTGCACTCAACATACAGCCAGCAGAGATCCGATACGGCATGTGAGCCTCTCACCTGACAGGAACAGGTCTGTAGAACTGCTTGAACAAAATGAAAAGCACCACATCACCGTGGGGTCAGAGGTAGAATGGTCCCAGAAGACTCCTGGAATTATATGTAGACGTTCTGCCACAGGTAAAGGTTGGAAGCTTGGAGGATATTATAGCATGACGGAAGGAGGAATGACTTTTGTTACAGAAGTGGAATCATACAGCAGTACTTGCAGGGAGGGCTATGGTCTTTTTGTTTTTTATTATTTTGGGATCTGAATTGTTTGAAAATGATTTGTGACATCTATTTGGCTCATCCCAAAATTATTCAAATCCCCAAATACAAAGCAGGCTCAAAAGCAAAGTAAATGGATTCTATGCCTGTATAATTTACAATCACATTTCTAATATCACATCGTTAGTAAACAACAAACAACCTGGAATGGATCATCTGTAACACAGCGGTGAAAAGAGGAACAAAATGTTTCAGCATACCAACTCTCCAGGACCATTGTGATGTCACACATTTGACCTATCACATGACAGCCATTGTCCTCCAAACAACATACTGCACATCAAATCAATGGTGCTTTGTGTTATGCCATGTTTATGGTCTCTGTAAGTGTAATATTGCTTACTGTAATTTTTTTTACTGAAGCTAAAATAGATGAGCAGTGCTAAATAAAGCATGGACAACCAAACCCTCTTCCCCCCCTTTGTTTTCAGCACATGGTGAAACTTCAGCAGATGATGAGAGAGAGAGCAAAATCAATATCATCTGATTATCAACTCTAAGACAGCAACTAAGCCAATCAACACAATTTGTACCATTAACCAATGGTAAAGCAAACAGAACATTGAATAATAAAGTCTATGTAATCTCCACTGCTTGTGGAAGGCAGGGTATATATAGAATGGTGATGATAATGTGGAGTATGGTGGTGATGATGATGATGATGATAATGATGAAGCTGTAATTCTGATCCCTGGAAAGCTAGAAAGGCAGAGGACCAGGAATGAAAATAGCTTTTTTAAGTCCTGATGGAGACCAGGTCTTCTGTACGAGGTTCATCTTCGCACACACATTCATTGAGCTCCATGCAAAAACAGTATAACCAAAATACCATCTGGATTATGGTATAATATTTGGATTGTTTCTTTTTTCTTCAATATGATGTGGATTTATATTAATATATATTATTCAAATGTTTATTTATATATGTATAATTCTATATATACACACTTTTTTTTTTTTTTAAAGACTATCCCTCTCCAAAATCTGTTACCCTCTCCAGCTCAGAGTGGGGGATGGGTGGAGGAGTGTCCCTCCATCCTTCCTGTCAGCTCCTGGCCCCCCCGGGCAGTGCTCTCTCTGGGCTGGTCTGGTCCCTCTGTGCTCTGGCATGAGTGGAGGTGAAGGTGGAGGTAGAGGAAGAGGTGGAGGTGGTGGGGCACTCCCATTCTCGGCCTGGCTCTGGGGAAAGAGAGCGGAGCAGGAGGGTGCCAGCGTCCGAGGAGCAGACGGAGCACAGGTCTTCAGAGGAAAAGTTGAGGCTGCCCAGCTTGGCCAGTGAGTTAGAGCGTTTGAGGCTTGAGGGCACGGTGAGGCCGGCCAGCCGCATGCGAGTCTCGATCTCCTGAGCCCTCTGGCGCACCAGGCCGGGTTTGCCCCTCACACTGCGGATGCTGTCACTGCTAGAGCTACGTGTCAGTGTGGAGCCGTGGGGGGAGGAGGTGGGCGTCAGCACCCCAGATCCCACTGCCCCCAGCAGGGTCTCGTTAGGCAGAGGAACCACCAGCGGCTCTAGGCGTACTGGGCATGGTGTGGAGGACTTGGGGAAGTCTCCTGGGAAAGCTGAGAACTTCCCCTCCACAGGACTGGTGCCCTCTCTGGCCCCTGAGCTGGGGGTTTCTGGAAGCTCCAGGGGATGAAGCCCCTCTAGAGACAGACCTGACAGCCTCTCCAGCCTCTCTGCCCTCCGGCGGACCAGCCCTGACCTCTGTAGCTGCACTAGAGTCTCCTGCTGCTGGGCTACGCAGCAGGCCACCGCCGGCCTCTCCTTCTCCAGGCTCAGCAGCTCTGGGACAGCCTCAGAGACCCCTAAAAGCTTCCCTTCCTCACCTTCAGACTCACCCGGGTAAGTGGAGTTCTTGGCATCAGGTAGAAGTGTAGAGGGCGGGGCAACACAGTTGGCACAGTCACACAGCAGGCTACAGGGGTGTAGCAGGCTGGGGGAACAGGGTGTGTCGGGGGAGGTGAGTGGGAGCGTGGGACTGGGGACCTCCACAGAGACACTTAACCCCACACCGCTCCCCAGTGTGCTAAGGCAGAGATCGGCGTCCTGGGTCAGTATCTCCACTCCATGGCTGGGCTTGTCGTCTGATCGAGAGAGGCCTGAAGGCTTGACTGGGTGAGCAGGTTTGGAAGGAGCAGTGTCCTAAACAGAGGGGAAACAAGAAGTCAGAAACAAAGAATATCCATTACTCTTTATGAGTTCAGTTATCTATTTACCATGAGCTACTACATATACATATGAATTGGTTGTATATTACAGAGACAGAAGACACCATAATGAAAACCGCTCCAAACTTACATTGAGGCTGAACAGGGTATTAAAGTGGTTGTTATTGTTGGAGTTCTGGTTCAGGGTTACCAGGTCCAGCCCATTGCCTTCCTTCTCTCCCTCCTCTTCCTGAACCATCTCCACCTCTCCTTCACCATCCCCTCGTCCTGCACTCTCCCCTCTTCCTCCTGGCTGTGCTAGTGCCTCCATCTCTGCCTCCTCTTTCTGCGCCTCCTCCTCGTCCTCCTCCTCCACGGTGCTGAACTCCAGACGTAGGCGCAGCTCCTCCAGGGGCTCTGGTCCTCGGCAGCAAGTCTGGGCCGCTGTCCCCTCCCCAGCCTGACCAAAGTGGGTAAGGCCTTCTCGCCCCCCAAAGGCCTCGTCATCCAGCAGGGCGTCCCGCTCCACGTCCTCTATCTCTATGAAGACTCGCTCCATGTCCAGGAGGGGCGGAGCGCGCACCGGCGTGGAGGGGTCACTGTCCAGGGCCGAGTCAGACAGCCTGCGAAAGTAGTAGTTGTTGTAGGCGGGGTCCACTTCCAGACTGAACATCCTGCAGGGGGAGAGGGGACGTGCCGCCCCCTTCTCCCCCAGAGCCTCCTCACAGCAGGGGGACATCACCGGTTCAGGGGTTTGATTACCTGGGTCCTCCCTCCCACAGCACTGGGCCTGCTGGCCCTCAGGGAGGTCGCAGTCTGGGTCGGGACGGTCGGGACGCCACAGCTTGTTGTGACGTTGCTTACTGGAAGTGGACAAAAGGGAGGTAAGGAGGAGCATGGGAGATACTCTCGGATACTACACATAACATACAGAAAAATCTATAACCTAGGGCCGCATTTCAGTGCTTTGATCTCTTGCTGGGCTTCCCTAGTCGATCTGGGCTATGGCAATTACAGAGGGCGTAGTGTGACTGTACCTGGCGTCCAGGATGCCTTCGTACTCAGCCAGCTGTCTCATGAAGCCTGCGTTGGGCCGTGTGATGCTTCTCTTCTGCTTGACAAAGTTGTAGGCCTTCTCCAGCGACCAACCATACTCCTTCATGGCGTAGGCAATAACGGTGGAGGCCGAGCGGCTGACGCCCATCTTACAGTGGACCAGACACTTGGAGTGGTTCTTCCTGGTAGGGTTAACGCAACATGAATGCAGAGTAGTTAGGAAAATCAGAGTAGAATCCTCTGCTAGTTCTGTCACTCAGACGAAGATAATGACAGCCTTTGGGTTGCTAGTGGTAACCATCTTCAGCTCCCTTCTCTAAGACAACTTGATCACAGACAGTGGCACACAGCCTCGTGTCACTTTAATGACATTCCAGTCAAGTCACTCACAGTTCTCTGGAAGCTACTACTACTGTACCTCAATTGAAAGCAGCAGAAAGATATATTTACTATCATCGTGGTACTTACTAAGAGCCACCTATCTATATGTATGAATAAAAAGAGGATTACACAGGAGTGTGTAATGGTAAAAAATGTCTTGCTTTATCAGCTCTGTCTCTCGCTATCTCGCTGTCCTTCGGTCACTCTTACCTGTTTCAAGTCTAACAGGACTTACTTTGCTTTAACAATGAAGTTGTAAGTCTCGTTCCAGTGGGCCAGCAGGTCTGTAGTCTCCTCGTCATAGACCCGTATGTTGTGGTAGGAGAATGTCCCTGGGAAGAAGTTGTCTATCTCCCTGGTGACGTTGAGGATATAGCCCACCCTGGTAAGGAGACGGTTATTGGATGAAGACAGACAGACAGACACTATCCTCATAATATCCTGACATACCAATGACCAATGTTTTATAGATTAGGGTTTTATCATGACAACCTTTGAGCCCCCAAAAAATGTATACAAGTCCACATGAGCCAATAAATAACTAATTTTATCGAATAGAAATGTTTGGAAGCTAGCAAAAGGCTCAATTTATTTACCCAGTGTCCTGAAGCTCCTCCAGATTGGAGGCATTCCATTCAGATCCCTGCAAACAAATGTGGAAAAATGTTAGACTGAACATATAGTTATGACATTTATAGCGATGGGCTGTCCAAATGTTGCTCTTCCAGGGTACTTCTCTGCTAGCAGTATCAGCCAAATACCATGGCTTCAGTAGGCCAAATCTCATTGAGACAAATAGATCCTATCTCAACCAATGAGAAACTCTAAAATGTACTCGATCAATCAGATTAAGCAGAGTTTGAGTAGCTCGAATGCCAGTCTGCTTGTGCTTCTTGTCACTCGTTGTCATGCCAATGACAACAACAGTGTTTGCAAGAACACAAACAGATATGGGAACAGGCCAGAGTTTGAGCATTGCCAAGCAGTTCTGGATGGGAAAATGTTGCCAGGTGACTAACCAAGTAGAGGTGGTCAAAGATGAGTGTTGCCTTGTCCATCTGGCCCAGGATCAGCAGCATCTCATTGTCAATGAACTCCTTGTACTGCATCAGGTTACAGCTCATATGCTGCTCCAGCTTTGTTCGGATCTGACGGGACAGCACAGTCATTAACTCCCAACCATTTTATATTCTACCGTTTCTCCTTGTAATATTACTGATTACGGTTTCAAATATATAAATAATGTCAGACCGAAATTGCCTGAAGACTACACTACAAGTCATTAAGGCTGTATTAAAAATATGTTTGTTTTTAATACTTCATCCCAAATGACAGCCTATTCAGTGGACCCTGGTCAAAGTAGTACACTATAAAGAGATGGCACGCAGTTCATGTTCATGTCTCCCCTCTGTTCACCTGTTTAGAGGTGACATTCTCCAGATCCTGGAACATCATGATGCTTCGGAGTTTGGCTTTGATAAGGCACTCGGTCTGCTCCCTCTCTGTGGGCCTGCATCAGCGGACACAAACGCAGAGGTTATCAGCACACTACTCTACTCTCTGTCAAAGGGTCAGTCAGAACCAGCAGTCCTCCAGGACCAGCACACATTTCATATACACTATATATACAAAAGTATGTCGACTCCACTTCAAATGAGTGGATTCGGCTATTTCAACCACATCTGTTACTGACAGGTGTATATAATCGAGCACACAGCCATGCAATCTCAATAGACAAACATTGGCAGTAGAATGGCCTTACTGAAGAGCTCAGTGACTTTCAATATGGCACCGTCAAAGGATGTCACCTTTCCAACAAGTCAGTTCGTCAAATTCCTGCTAGAGCTGCCCCGGTCAACTGTAAGTGCTGTTATTGTGAAGTGGAAACGTTTAGGAGCAAAAACGGCTCAGCCGCGAAGTGGTAGGCCACACACGCTCACAGAACAGGACCACAGAGTGCTGAGGTGCGTAAAAATCGTCTGTCCTCAGATGCAAACACTCACTACCGAGTTCCAAACTGCCTCTGGAAGCAACATCAGCACAAGAACTGTTCGTCTGTATCTTCATGAAATGGGTTTCCATGGCTGAGCAGCCGCACACAAGCCTAAGATCACCATTTGCAATGCTAAGCATCGGCTGGAGTGGTGTAAAGCTCGCCGCCATTGGACTCTGGAGCAGTGGAATTAGTGGATTCGGCTATTCTCTCATGCTTCATCATCTGCAGTCCGACGGACGAATCTGGGTTTGGCGGTTGCCAGGAGAATGCTACCTGCCTCAATGCATTGTGCCAGCTGTAAAGTTTGGTGGAGGAATAATGGCCTAGGCTGTTTTCTTGGTTTGGGCTTGACCCCTTAGTTCCAGTGAAGGGAAATCTTAACGCTACAGCATACAATTACATTGTATAGTGTCTGTGCTTCCAACAGTTAGCGGAAGGCCCTTTCCTGTTTCAGCATGACAATGCCCCAGTGCACAAAGCGAGGTCCATACAGAAATGCTTTGTCGAGATCGGTGTGGAAGAACTTGACTGGCCTGCACAGAGCCCTGACCTCAACCCCATCGAACACCTTTGGGATGAATTGGAACGCCGACTGCAAGCCAAGCCTAATTGCTCAACATCAGTGCTTGACCTCAATAATGCCCGTGGCTGAATGGAAGCAAGTCCCTGCAGCAATGTTCCAACATCTAGTGGAAAGCCTTCCCAGAAGAGTGGAGGCAGTTATAGCAGCAAAGGGGGATCAACTCCATATTAATGCTAATGATTTTGGAATGAGATGTTCGACAAGCAGGTATAGTTATTTCATATTCATTGGCAATTTCTGTTGACTCACTTGTCAACAAAAATGGTGGGGGAGTCAGGCCTCAAGGTCTCCAGGTCTCTCATGGCATTCCACTCATTGATGCAGCTCTGCTCCGAGGCGATGCAGCTCTCATAAAAGCCCATCCAGGTGAGGGCCATGCCCCCAGGGAAGTAGTTGTACCTGCGGGACACCTCACACACCTTGTGGAGGATCTGCAAAGCCGACCTGGGACAAGGGTTAGAAAGAGACACTGGTCAATAGTGGGTCAATTAATCTTTAATCAACCATCTTTGTTAATCTGGGAGAAAAGAGGTGCAGTATTTGACCTATAAGCTTTTAAAGTGTATTGAGCTGATTCACATGAATGAATGGCATGCATTTTAAACTGTATATCTGTAAAGCACTTTGTGACAACTGCTGATGTAAAAAGAGCTTTATAAAATACATTTGATTGATTTATTGTTGCATGCACCTGCATCTCTACCCCACTAGACGGCAAAGTGAGTCAGTATGGAAATGCCTCAACAGTGTGTTCTCAAGTCAGCAGCCAATTCATTGATGTGGTATTGCTTCAATAACAACAATGTATTAAGCAGTCATTCCTACGGTTGTATACTCACCACATGGCCTGTACAGACACAGGTTTGAAGACATGATTCCGGCTCACTGTGTTCACACTGAAACCCCTGAGGGAGACAAGACAGGCGATGACCCTCCCTGATCACACACTGATTAACACCCAGTAACCACTACTTCAACATAACTGGCTCTATCAAAACACAAGTCATTTTAGGTCATTAGGCTGTGTGAAAGGAGAAGGTGATACCTGTATTAAGCTCAGTATCCTTTTCTGTACAGGTATTCAAGTTATTACAGTTTTAACCAAACAGAGCTGTTTCTCCCCTGAATGGACAGCAGGGGGCTGCCTGACTGATGGGACAGATATAGAATAGTTGTATCTCTATGGGGGACTCACTCACCCGTCTCCATCCAGATGGATCTTGGTGTCACTCCACAGAGGCAGCACCATGCCAACGGAGCAGCTTTTGCTGGGAACAACACACACACAGACACGTTCCCAGCAGATCAACACAACATCTGGTTTTACGTTCCAAAACAACTTCAAATAGAGATGCTGCTACAACAAGGGTCTAACATCTGCATCAAAGACGACCATAGCAAGTGAGCAGACACACGAGCCGGCCCAGACCCATACACACCTGTCCTTGTTGCTGAAGTCTATGCCCAGCAGGATGTTCTCCTCTGTGTCCTGTCGTCCGCTGGTGTACACCACCACCATGTAACGCACTCTGTCTGACCAGGCACTCTCCAACCTCACCGCCTGTAGCAGAGGACACGACAGCTTCATCAACTCTTTCACACAAACAACTAGGCATGCCGCTACATCCACCTCTACCAACATGTCAACCTGATTAAGTAATACAAATAGACTCTGAACATTGATGGTACACACAGCCTGACCCTGGGAAAATGAGCCTAGCACCCATACAGTCCAACCATAACACACACACGCACACATTCCAGTCCTCTAAAGTAATTTATCTCAGTCAAAAACAGTTTGTAAATACATGGGAGGCATAATTCCAATGGAGTGTGAGAACATAGTGGTTGGTAACAAACTAACAAACTCTTAATTTCACAGAAACCATGGAAACACTTGGTAATGCTCTCCTGTGCGCGTTCAAACATGTTCTCATGAGCTAATAATTACAGTGAGTAAACAAGTCTTAAGTACACAATAAAAAGCATTCAGGCAGTTTGCCTATGTCATGGTGCCAGGTGGTTAGTCACTGCACGTGGTGTGTCTCTTACCAGTTTGATTCGGTCCTCCAAGCGAAGAATGTTGATCATCACCTGCAGGTGCTGAGGTAAGTCTCCTGTTGAGAGAGAATAAAATAAAACATAAATACTAAAAGACAACCATGACAACACCTGGTCGGTCAGTGCCATTATCAGATAGCATGGTTTTATGTGATTAGTCCTAGAAAAAAGATCTTGACATTTGAAACTGAACACTCATCATACCACATGACATCTTAATGTCATTGTTGAGTGAGTGAGTAAGTGCAGGTACAATGGGCTAGTGTCATGCAACAGGCTAAAGACACTTTCCTGCTTGTCATCTACAAATTGATCACCCACAACTCAGTCTCAGCTAACCATAAAACCACACCTAAACACAGCTTCTTCTCTGTCATGTTGGAATGTTTTGAGCCAATCATGCCAGGCTTGACGTAAGTTCCCCTGAGGAAGTGGGGTGAGAGAAAGGTTACGTACCAAATAGCACCGCATTCCATATGTAGTGCACTACATTTAACCAGAGCCTCATGGTCCCTCGTCGAAAGAAGTAGTGCACTAAATAGGGCTTAGGGAGACATTTGGGACGCTGACACCCAAAGAGGGTGCTACTGGATAACGAGGGGTTAAATGACAAGCCTAACCACTGCAGTGATGATGAGTAAAGAGGGGCAGCCAAGTATGTGTCAGTCAAGGTGTTCTGACGACTGGCAAACAAACTATGTCCTCTCCTTCTGGGCAGCTTTAATTACAGCTGTCAGCGGCACGCTGGCTCTGGACATGTTCCCCTGCTCCTCTGCTTCATGGTACGTTCAAACATATATTACAGACACGTTCAGACATATATTCATTTACATGTATTAGTAGGTGAGTACTTTACTCTGCAACTGTTCTGGATCATAACAGCTAGGGGCTATTGGAGTTTCTCAGCTCAGCCCAATTTAGACACTCAGTCTCACTGTCAGATCGAGAGAAATCTACTGAGACAAATGCTAATCTCTGCATTTGGTTTGGTTAAGGCCAAATTCAATTGACATGCAGGCATCTTTCTTTTTGTGCTGGCAGTTCTGCAAGTTTTTCCACTAGGCAGTGTTTTCATGAGATATCTCCCGCCACGGTTACAGCTTTGAGAAAATATTGTGGCCAGCCAAGATGTTGGCCAACAATGGTTGTTTCTCAGACCGAAGGAACTGCACAGTGTGGATCAGTAATCAGTCAGCTCACAACCTGAGGCCACCACTAAGTATTCTAACTACAATACGTCACAATGTTCACTGGCAGCGGGCTACAGGCCAATACGTTGCCTAAGTCCACGCATGGGAGATTATCCTACTTGAAAACATTCTGTTCCATAGCAAAGAACCCAGAAAAAACCTGGCCTATTAATTTTCCACAGGCAGTACTTCCTCTATAAGAAACACATGACTGCATCCTCCAGTAACTCCCTACCAACACAAACACTTAATGCGGGCTAGCAGCCAATCCTGAATGTCCTGAAGTTCAGTCAATTCACTTGGTGACGCAAACCATTCCAAATTCCTATTGAATTCACTTAAACAAGGAAAACAACAATGAGAAACAAGTCAAACTTGAACAACAGTAAGTAAAGGGGAGAAAAACAGTGATATTGAGAGTGCATGCTAAGCTCTCCCGAGCAGCTGCAGGTTCTTGTCTTTAACCAATTAAAACCTCTGCCTCAGAATCACACCTGAAATATCATCCTTTACATAATACTGGTGGCTAAACACAAGGCCCTATATATGGTATACCATATGGATTTCATGACGTTGAAGCTTTGAATAGACTCTCGGGTACATGACTACCACATTGATAACTGCCAGATGACAAACCCTCAGTGTCCTGTTTCGATTGATATGGAACACAAGTAGGCCTACTACTGAACACTACCAGCAGCCACATAACCTATTGTAGGTCTACTACTGAACACTACCAGCAGCCACATAACCTATTGTAGGTCTACTACTGAACACTACCAGCAGCCACAACCTATTGTAGGCCTACTACTGAACACTACCAGCATCCACATAGCCTATTGTAGGTCTACTACTGAACACTACCAGCATCCACATAACCTATTGTAGGTCTACTACTGAACACTACCAGCAGCCACATAGCCTATTGTAGGCCTACTACTGAACACTACCAGCATCCACATAGCGTATTGTAGACCTACTTCACCACTAATCTGCCTAAGCTACACATGTCTGGAACATGGTAATAAATCAGCCAGACACCTCAACTCAGGTGCACTCAAGTTTTCCAGGAGAACAGGTAGAAAGTAGAGACCATTCAGACTACACAAAAAAGTACCAGACAAAACAACCACACTGTCTGTAAGATGGATAGAGTAATGTCAAAAATTCAAAGTCTGAGTCTTGGGACCATTTAGCCACTTTGCATGGCAGCCCATGTGGTCCTGTCCTGTGGTTGTGTGGTAGGTACTCACCTGCATGTTTGTGGTGGGGATGTGCTTTCTGGCCCTGAGGACTGCTGCCCTGCTGCAGGAAGAGGGCAGCACCCTTCACCATGAAGAAGCTCTCGCTCAGGCTAGAAAAACAACAGATGGAGAAAGCCGTTAGAAACTGGATCATGCAACAATGTGGGCAGACTGAGCCACATGGTCACTCAACAGTTCAACACTGATATGTGAGTCAAACTGTTCCAGTTCTATAACAGAATCCGTACACCTTCTAGAGCGCTATGTTACAGAGAAAGTGAAGATGGGGAGAGAAGATGGGACATACCTGGGACCAGACAGACAAGAAAAGTGTTTAATATAGGGCTTCAGGTCAGGAGGCCCAGACAGGCACCCAGTATTTCAGCCACTAAACCCAATTGTAAAAGTTCAGCAGTAAGCCATCCTGAATTCCAGATGACTGACGTGCCCAAAGTAAACTGCCTGTTACTCAGGCCCAGAAGCGATGTTATGCATATAATTAGTAGCATTGGATAGAAAACACTCTAAAGTTTCTAAAACTGTTAAAATAATGTCTGTGAGTATAACAGAACTAATATGCCAGGCGAAAACCCAAGGAGAATCCATCCGGAGGTTTTTTATTGAGGTCACAGGCCATTTCAACGCAAGCCTATGGGATATTCAAAATAATTCCTCCCAGATTGCAGTTCCTATGGCTTCCACTAGATGCCAGTCTTTAGAAAGGGTTTCAGGCTTGTTTTTTGAAAAAATTGTATTGTTTATTTAGATATTAGAGTACCTGAGGATTAATTAGAAACATCGTTTGACTTGTATGGACGAACGTTACCGGTAACTTTTTGGATTCGTTTGTATGCATGTTGAACGAGTTGATTAATGAAATCAATGGCGCCAACTAAAAGGACTTTTTTGGATATAAAGAGGGACTTTATCGAACAAAACAACCATTCATTGTGTAGCTGGGACCCTTGGGATTGCAAACAGAGGAAGATCTTCAAAAAGGTAAGTGATTTATTTTATCGCTATTTGTGATTTTGTGACGCCTGTGCTGGTTTGAAAAAGTATTTTGATGTGGGGTGCTGTCCTCAGATAATCGTATGGTATGCTTTCGCCGTAAAGCCTTTTTGTAAATCTGACAACGCAGTTGGATTAACAAGAAGTTAAGCTTTTAAACGATGTAAGACAATTGAATTTATGTTTAATATTACGGTTTTTGTATTTGAATTTTGTGCTCTGCAATTTCAACGGATATTGTCGTAGTGGAACGCTAGCGGGACACCGATCCCAAAGAGGTTTTAAGAGGAGGCCGGAGCCTCAACCTACAGCAGCTATGAATCAAGCTTTGATCCTGAATGCTTATCTGGCCTTTTCCCCTGGCCTGCATAAGCTGCTGAATCCTGATGGGATCTGTCAGGTCTCTTCCGGCCCGGCCAAATGCAAAACAGACTGAATAATTAGCTGCAGTAGTTTGTAATGCATTCCTCTGAGCTACACACGCCATTTACAAGTCTCACCTGTCTAGGATATTATGTTCACCCTCTCATTGAGTTCCTGTGCATTCTGCAGGTGACATAACTAATTTGGCAAGGTGGTGGTGAAAAACAAAGTGAGGGCTGAAGCTGTTTTCTATGCTTGCGCCAATTATTCTCTTTCACTGTGCTTACAGAATAAGTCTCTCTCCAGGCTCGTAAATCCACCTGACAGCAGGGTGGAACATATACCCAATGTACCCTGTATGTGCAGTCTAGCAAACAGGCACGTCATTGGAAAGTACAGGTGTGATGAGAGCGACAGGAACAAAAACAAACAGGAAAACTAGACAACACCAGAGCCTATGGAATAGGCGCATGTTAAATGTCTACCGATATCAGTATTTCAGGTAAGACAATAATGTCCTCCGAGCAACCAAAGGCAAAAGTCTGACTTAAAAGTAAACATTCAGAGATCACATATTTCAGCCCAGTAAGGGTCAAGAACCATCCCAGAGTCATTCCACCACCCACCTCCCCGATTGTCTGTCCCTGACTGGACTTCCTGTTTCCATGCTAGGAGGAGGAGGTCTTGCCCAAGCATATGATAACGCCGAAAACAGGCTCTGCTTTGTGCCACCCACAGAGACAGCGTTCCACAGTGACGGGCCCATAGGAGTGGCCGGCCGCTAATCACAAGCGCTTTTGTTTCACTTTGTCTTTTCTCCTCCCCATTGGGTCATTCCACCTCAAAATGCACAAGAAAGAGGGTTGACACCCACCATCGCAGATTGTTCTGAAATAGTTTCGGTTGTTAGAAAGATAGCATTCCTGTAACATTTTATTTAAATATATTAGATTTCTGAGGAATTAAATCTAATTGATTGCACCCATATAGGCCTTTTTAATTTATATGACTATTTGAACCAAACTTCTAATCGAACAAGGAGTTAGACATGACGAATCATGGTCACGAATCACCCACACCCCATGCCAATCCCACCCTAACAACGAGTATACAGTATCAGTTCTCTATGTCTGACAAGTAGTAGGGAGCAGCTGCAGCTCAGAGTATAATTTCTTCATCCTATGTAATGTAATCCCAGTGAATTTGGGGGTGTTTTTTTCACCGTTCAGAGAAATTAGTCAGACGTTGATAGGTTTAAGTCCCATCCTAACAGGGGGAAGAGAAAAAAAGAAAAAAGGAAGAAGAAAGAAATCACTGGGAATATATTACATAGGATGAAGAAACAAAACTCAGAGCTGCAGCTCCATACTACTTATTAGACAAGGAAAACTGAAACTATATACTTGTTCATGGGGTAGGATTAGCGTGGGGATAGGGGGGGGTCTGTGTGTGGATATTTTGGCCATTTCTTTGGATTCCTCATGTCTTACTCATTGTTCTAAAAAAAAAAATTGGTCCAAATAGGACCAATAAACTACATTTATTGAATATTATATTAATTTGATCAATTAAAATGGACAATTTGGATGCAATAAATTAAATCTCAGAGATCAAACTATATTTCAACAAAATAATGCTGCAGGAATTCTAATCTTATCCGTTTCTAACTACAGAAAATATATCTGAGATGGTGGGTGTCATGGCTTGCTGAAATGACCCTGTTTTGAGATTTATTAGGCTGTGGAGGCACTCCTGTCAGGGAATGATGAATATGAGGTAGAGCTGCAACTAGCTAAATCTATAAAAGATGGAGCACCTCCTTCAAACTTTAGGATTCTCTGTATGTGCTAGAGAATCCTCAAACACTTTTATACCTCAACCTTCTAGCCTATCACTTGGAGCCTTCTTCAGCATAACCTGGGATATCTTAGCAGGATATCATTCTATTAACCCTATAGCATTCTAAAACTACAGTATTTCGCTCTTACTAAAAAATGAAATTAAAGTAATTATCCTATTCTCTATTCGATAGTATATATACATTGCATTCGGAAAGTATCGAGACCCCTTGACTTTTTCCACATTTTGTTACGTTACATACAGCCTTATTCTAAAATGAAGAAAAAAATGACTCAATCTACACACAATACCCCATAATGACAAAGCAAAATCAGCTTTTTAAAAACTGAAATATTCATATTCTATCTTAAATCTATAAGGCAGGTGGAGCTGATAGTTTATGGTTGTGATCAGGGTGATTCCAATATTGTTTGTTTAAATCTATCAAAAGTAAATAACTTTACTGACCATAAGTGGTCTGGTTGCACTACATGTAATGAGGACATGAATAAGGGGTCCTTATGGTATAACTGACCCCGCTTAAAAGAAAAAGGTCAGGTTTTGAAATGACTATATGGCTGGTTTAAGTGAGACTAAGAAATTCTATTTAATCACTGATTCATTTTATTTTGGCAGGGGTCAGCCATCAGAGGACATAAGTAATAGTACAGTGCAGTCGGAAAGTATTCAGACCCCTTGACTTTTTCCACATTTTGTTACGTTATAGCCTTATTCTAAAATGGATTCAATAGTGTTTTCCCTCAATTTGCACACAATACCCCATAATGACAAAGCAAAAACAGGTTAAGAATTATTTGCAAATGTACTCAATATAAAAACTGAAATATACATTTACATAAGTATTCAGACCCTTTACTCAGTACTTTGTTGACGCACCTTTGGCAGCGAGTACAGCCTTGAGTCTTCTTGGGTATGACGCTACAAGCTTGGCACACCTGTATTTGGGGAATTTCTCCCATTGTTCTCTGCAGATCCTCTCAAGCTCTGTTAGGTTGGATGAGGAGCGTCACTGCACAGGTTTTTTCATGTCTCTCCAGAGATGTTCAATCTGGTTCAAGTCAGGGCTCTGGCTGGGGCAACTCAATGACATTCAGAGACTTGTCTTGTAGCCACTCTTGCATTGTCTTGGCTGTGTGCTGAGAGTTGTTGTCCAGTTGGAAGGTGAATCCAGTCTGAGATCCTGAGCGCTCTGGAGCAGGTTTTCATCAAGGATCTCTGTACTTTTCTCCGTTCATCTTTCCCTTGATCCTGACTAGTCTCCCCGTCCATGCCGCTGAAAAACATCCCCACAGCATGATACTGCCATCACCTTGCTTCACCGGAGGGATGGTGCCAGGTTTCATCCAGTCGTGACGCTTGGCATTCAGACTAAAGAGTTCAATCTTGGTTCCATCAGACCAGATAATCTTGTTTCTCATGGTCTGAGAGTCCTTTAGGTGCCTTTTGGCATACTCCAAGCGGGTTGTCATGTGCCTTTTACTGAGAAGTGGCTTCCGTCTGTCCACTCTACCATAAAGGCCTGACTGGTGGAGTGCTGGAGAGATTGTTATCCTTCTGGAAGTTTCTCCCATCTCCAAAGAGGAACTCTAGAGCTCCTCTGTTAGTGACCATCGGGTTCTTGGTCACCTCTCTGACCATCTTCCATTTAAGATTATGTTCCACTGGGTTCTTGGGGACTTTCAATGCTGCAGAAATCTTTTGGTACCCTTCCCCAGATCTGTGCCTCGACACAATCCTGTCTCGGAGCCCTACGGACAATTCCTTCAACCTCATGGCTTTGTTTGTGCTCTGACATGCACTGTCAACTGTGGGACCTTATATAGACAGGTGTGTTCCTTTCCAAATCATGTCCAATCAATTGAATTTACCACAGGTGGACTCCAATCAAGTTGTAGAAACTTCAAGGATGATCAATGGAAACAGGATGCACCTGAGCTCAATTTTTAGTCTTATAGCAAAGTGTATGTTGTTCTGTCCTTGAGCTGTTCTTGTCTATTGATGTTCTGTTTCATGTTTGGTGTGGACCCCAGGAAGAGTACCTGCTGCTTTTGCAACAGCTAATGGGGATCCTAATAAAATACAAAAAAGTCTGAATAGTTATGTAAATAATGTTTCGGTTTTTATTTTTTAATACATTTTCCAAAAAAAGTCTAAAAACCTGTTTTTGCTTTGTCATTATGGGGTATTGTGTGTAGATTGATGTTAATTTAAAACATGTTAATTTGATCCATTTTAGAATAAGGCTGTAACGTAACAAAATGTGTTAAAAGGGGTCTGAATACTTTCCAAATGAACTGTACACTGCTGTATGATCAATTTAAATAGGCTGCACGCATAAAACACAGTGAGAAACCACAGTGAGAAACTGGACGATGTGTTGAACGTGAATCTTTCTCTCCTGTCATGTAAATTACCAGCCCTATGTCCACCACCATGAACCACACTCAGACAGTCTAATTAACTAGCCTCTGCCCTGGTGTCTCCGAGCCTCCGGCACTTTGCTATCAGCTTCTCCACTAAAACCAGGGCTAAAAATATATCGGCTATCACAGCAAACAAAGACAGTGACAGAGACTTGCCAAATAGCCTCAATGATCACTTGGAGTACTTATTCTTCTAGGACAGGAAAGACCGGCTCTTGATTCTGAATGAGCAGAATTCATACAATAACAAATGTATGACTACTATTAGTATCAGGCTTGTAATGTGCATGAACTTGATCGGACCAGTGTTAATTTAGGCTACTCATTTTTTGTTGTTGAGTGCACTCACATTTAGTCACATTTTTGTCATTTGAATAATGATTGTCTAGTTATTGTCAAAATTACTAAAACAGTGGGACATTAGTCAACTAAATGCCCTTTCATTTTAGTCACATCACATTTGTATTGCCTCATTAACTTATAGTAAACATAAAATCTTCCATGTGCACAAAACATACATATCCTTGTCCTACCAACATTTTTCTGCATAACATCCTATTCTCTTCCCAACAGCAGAAATATGAAAGATAAAATAATAATATTACATTATATAAGAATTATCTGCCTAGTTAAATAAAACATGTAAATGAAAATTCCAAATTCAACATACATAGATAGATACTGCACATTACATACAAAACAGACAGACAAGTGCAGAGAGAGCGAGAGAGAGAGAACAATCACAAGATGGTGTCACAAAGTAGGCTATTGGCAAAGTAGTATGGGTTGCACACCATCACACAGTCAAGTCATTGCCACTTATGAACGTTCCACAGACGCCAGAGCCACATTGATGTCCAAAGTAGAATGGGGGCTTATGACTGTTTCGCACAATGATGTAGTCGAGTCAATAAACCTCGAGTCCCAAGTCTCCTGTGCTCAAGTCCGAGTCACCAATGGTCAAGTCACAAGTCCCTATGGCTGAAGTCTGAGTCCCAGTGCTCAAGTCCTGGTCCATGTGTTCAAGTCTAAGTCACTGGGTCCACATCAACTTAAAAAAAAAAGAAGTTATTTACCCAGTCAGCTAAAGCGTAGTGGCAAGAGGAATTTAGTCAATAAATTGTCTTCTATCCCTTTTCCCTTCTTTCTGTGCCACCAAATGTTTGCATATAGGCTACTGGTAATGTTACCATGGCCACGTTGAGATGAAAAATTCTCAAACATTGCAGATAGAAATTCCATGAATAGGGCAGACTTTATTCCTTATTCAACATGTAAGAGGCATGTTTGTTCTACATTGCATATTTCTATCTGAATGTTCCATACATTGCGTTGTGTTGAATGTGCCTCAAGTTGTAAAGCTATAGCTAGCAAATGATGCAACATGACTGAACAAGGTGTAGCCTAAACAAATGATTAACGGTCCAGTCCACAAGTAGCCTTGTTTTAGAACGGCCCGCGATATGCTTTATGAATGTAAAATGTATCACGCCATTGTACAATAGAAATAAATAACGTAGCACCGGTATGGGTCATGTCTTTTTAACGGTAGCCTACGGGCTAGAATCAAAACAGTTTTTTCTAAGGAAAAGATGGAAATGTATCTACAGGACCTGCATATGAAATGCAGTGGGAAAAGTAGGAGGGTTGATCGAGACTAGAAATTCAAAGAGACTACTTTTCTATAGCCTACTCAGGTGAGAGAAAAAAACAAGACTTTTACTATTAAACTTCATGGCGTTTTTTACTTCATAAAGCAGCTTGTGTAGGTACTAGAAGGTTGGTGGTGTCTGGTTAGTTAAAGTGACGCAGGAGTGTCATCTGCACGGTGTATATAATCGGAGCCGGAGCAGAGCCTGTCTACCTACACTCATCGCTTGCTCCCTGCAGCTCACCAGTTGATGTAGGCTGTGTTTGCCGGGTGTGACGCATCCTTCCCATTGCTGAACAGAACTGCGCTGCGCATCTGTGCTGCTAATATTAATTGTGCTCATCACTGAAAAGCCCTCAATCTCTCCAAAAATTATTGTCCAGTCCACTTAGTCAGATTTTAGCCACAGAGATCATATTGGCCCGTCTTAGTCAATTGAAATGAAAAATCACTTTGGGTTAGGTCGTTTTTTTCTAGGTATATCTAGTCACTTACAGTCTCGTCAATTGCCACTGAAAAATAGGTGTTTGATGAATATTTTACGAAATTTCTGTAGACGAAATTAACACTGGATCGGACACATGATTACTCTTCTTTTGAGCTATGGAAATTTCAAGCCAGTAGCTAGGCTATATGACATTTTACACAGAAAAGTTAGCAGGTATTGTTCCAAACAGGACATAGTACACAATAACATCCCAGTAGCCCTCCTATTGCATTTGTACACCACTGAGTATTATCTGTCATACACATCCTCCCATTCTACACAACTAAGAAGCACTGGGCGCACGACTGTCTAAGAACCACACATGCTAAATGAGGAAATCTAACAGCATTTCTATTCTTGTAGATCTCACACTACATTTATCTATGAGGTACCATTTCAGAACTTCACAGCACTCTACTAAACTCACATGCGGCATATCTCGTTCTGGGTCAGCACGGCGTTCTCCACAAAATAGGGCAGCATCTCCAGCACAGCCTCCTGAGAGGACTCCAACACCAGATGCATTCTGTTGACCAGCCGGAGAGAAATCTAGCCTCTTCCCCGACCTGTCTGCAGCCCTCTTCTTTGGATCCAAGAGTCGGAGTAAAGAAATGTAAAGAGAGATCTTCAGGTCCTGACCCAATCCCTGGGTGACAGACTGACAGTTACTTAGCCCGGTCTTATCTGTGTGATGTAGGTAGGCAGCTGCCTTCTGCTGCACTGTAGTGGCACACCTCCTTCCCTCTCCATTTATCTATAGCCTACTTTTCCCCCAGTCCCTCTGTTTGAGTAAAGCAGTGAAGAAAAGCAAAGTCCGAGTGCTCCTGCCTGAGAGGACTTGCTGCAGCGCAGTGTCCAACCGCAGCTTGAGGCAGAGGGATGTGTCCTACCTCCCCTCCCCCAGGGACTCACACACAACTCAACCTCCTCCTCCTCTCTCACACACAAACGCACAGACACTGTATAGCCGGAAGTGTTACGAATCCAGAGGAGTTCAGATGCTGGACTTCTTTTTCTCACCATGAGTTCTTCCCCAGCATGAAATCATTTCCCATCCTTAATCAATTGTAAGAAGTCAACCAAACAATGTGTCTGTCCTAGTTCTCAGCTGCAGAGCAACAACAGGTTTCCACTTCAGCAGGGGAAAATAAGGTCCTAATCCAGGATCTTATACTGCTGTCCAACAGAAACCTGCTCTCCAAGACATCAGAGAATGGCTTTCTTTCTTCCCTTCTCTGGGAACAGCAAAGCTACTTGTTCAATTGCAAAAGACAAAAGGAAACAGAGGGACTTCGGCCAACAATTCAGAATGGATGTCTTGATCTCCTTAGCTAGCAGGGGCCAGAGGCTGCATGCCACCCAACAAGTCAACTGACTCCCAGGCAGCGCTGCCAGGGAGCTCCTCACATGGGCCAAGCATGGACAGGGAGGGCAGTGAGCCTGGCACACATAGCTCTGCCCAAATCGCATTAACCTCAGGGGAGGGACCAGCCCATCTCTCTCCTTTAAGACTGGCCAATGCTGCCTGTCACTCACTTCCATCTGTCCCACACAGACCAGTGTTACTGTCAGTCACTCCACACTCGTGTCACATATGGTAATGTGTGTGTCTGGGGCGGGTTAGGAATGGAGAACATTAGAAAGAGTTGAGTAGGTATTAGGTCTATGTTATTGTGCGAGGTAGACTCAAGTCATGACTGTCCACGTGAATCAAAATAGATCAGGTTTGCAATGAATAACTTTCCTCAGACCCCCGCTCACCAACAGAGGGGAGGAGGAAGTGACTAGTGGGGATTAACAGCTCACGTCCTGTTGTAAATCAAGTGGAGAAGATTCTGGTCTCCCTCTCCAATATTCACTAAAGGAATGTCCTTTGCTTCAAGATACTTTTTCCCGCCGAAACTAACACATTCAAAAGCGAATACTGTCACAATATTCCTGACATAGAACGTGGGGAATGGTCAGAGGCGATCTATAGAACACAATGTTATATTGTTTGTTATTTTGTGATTAAAAATGCTATAAAAGGAAATACTGTAACTTGGAAAGTATACCCACTACATGTACAAAGTTTCCATCCTATGTGATGTGCATGTAATATGAAAAATTAGTGTTTTTGTTAAGAGAGGGATGTGATTCGAAGAACTAAGAAATGTTTTAGATAACTTTGTACAAGTGACAAGTCACGCCCCTGAGTGCAGTCAGAGAGCCTGTCAGCCTGACGGAACCACCCCTTTCGAATAAACTGTATAAAATGTTTGGTTAAGAAATGAACATACTAGACCAGCAACTGCACGTTTAAAGTGGTCTGAACGTTGAATCTCAACACGAGGTAGAGACGATAAACTCACCTCTAAGACAATCACTGGTACGGCTGATTAGCTGTCCCTGGTAAAGTATCTTGAAAAGCGAATTTAAGTGAGACCATTCTACTACTCTGATCAAACCATCGTATTACGGTTCTCTCATGACCCCACTGGGAACCATCGACACGGCTAACTAGCATATCTTCAAAGAACCCGTTTGGACAATCAGAGCCTTATAAGCATGCCACGAAAAGGCCCAACCCCCTTTCCAAGGCAGCCTCGTTCTGAGAGAGATACACTGCGACCCCAGGAATTTCACGTAAATACATTCATGATTTCTTACTCAGAGGGCAGCGGTTCGTGTGCAAAGTATATGATTACTGTAAGTGAGAGTAGTTTCTAAATGTACCAATGTTAAATGTCTCTGTCCCTCTCTACCCCCCCGCCATCTCTTTTGTAACAAGCAGCCATGTTGTGTCATTCCGCTTCCGCTAGGGACCTGTTTTAAACGTATTAAGTGTGTATGTTTATTCTGTGTTAGCATTTGATTAGCTAGTAAATAAATAATTAAACCAATGTGTCGTATTGAAGGCTCGAGTTTTTGCAGATGCAATGAGGTTATGACTGCTCAGAAAGATGATATGATACAAGTTTATGATTAATAAGTTAACTGTTTATAGATGTGAAAGGTAAAGACCTTTGAGTTTAACTCTTTAAAAGAACCGCTCTCGTGGTGCCCCAGATCCTAATGATTTAATTGTTACATGATTCATTTAAATTGGGTAACAATTAAACAGTTAGGTAATTAGATAAATAATAGTCTTCAGATTGATAATTAAGTCACGACACTCCTATTTTCTCTAACACACACGTCATTCAACTAATTTGAGAGGATTTGCTGACATAGACAAAGGCAGGAGTTCTAGGACACAGATAACACCATCTCCTTGTCAACAGGAAGAGCTCAAGTCAACTGATCTCTAGGTGGAAAACTCCTTCAAAACCCATGGAAAACTATATGTGATCAATTTTGCCAGGAACAGTGGATTAGCCGAAGGCGGTGCTGCCACAAGCCTAGTGAGGTCAGCTTTGGTAGCAGAGGGAGAACCCAGGGCTGGTCTATGTGACTGGGCATTAACAGAATTACTCTTGCAGCCAGATAGATAACTTGGACCGGTCTGAACCAAGCACAGCCTGCCAGTAATCTCATCCTCTGAATCACTAGGTGTTTGCACGGTGTAATGGATTACTCTGAAGAGGACTCTCCACACAGAGACTCTCCGGAGGAGGAGTCGCTACACGGGTTATTCATGGACCCAGGGCTTTCTGCACACACCAGCACAATAGAAGAAAAGCCTCTTCTCAGGGCTGGCTAGCTATTGCATAAGGTTGGCGTTTGAGGAAGTTCACAGACGCTTTTGGATGGACTCAAAAGAGACCTATAGTGCCTTGCAAAAGTATTCATCCCCCCTTGGCGTTTTTCCTAATTTGTTGCATTACAACCTGCAATTTATATGGATTTTTATTTGGATTTCATGTAAATGGACATACACAAAAGTCAAAATTGGTGATGTGAAAATTAAAATAAAATAAAATATGTATTCACCCCCTTTGCTATGAAGCCCCTAAATAAGATCTGGTGCAACCAATTACCTTTAGAAGTCACATAATTAGTTAAATAAAGTCCACCTTTGTGCAATCTAAGTGTCACATGATCTCAGTATATATACACACACCTATTCTGAAAGGCCCCAGAGTCTGCAACACCACTAAGCAAATGGGCACCACGAAGACCAAGGAGCTCTCCAAACAGGTCAGGGACAAAGTTGTGGAGAAGTACAGATCAGGGTTGGGTTATAAAAAAATATCAGAAACTTTGAACATCCAACGGAGCACCATTAAATCCATTATTAAAAAATGGAAAGAATAAGGCACCACAAACCTGCCAAGAGAGGGCGGCCCACCAAAACACACAGACCAGGCAAGGAGGGCATTAATCAGAGAAGCAACAAAGAGACCAAAGATAACCCTGAAGGAGCTGCAAAGCTCCACAGCGGAGATTGGAGTATCTGTCCATAGGACCACTTTAAGCCGTACACTCCACAGAGCTAGGCTTTACGGAAGAGTGGCCAGAAAAAAAGCCATTGCTTAAAGAAAAAAAATAAGCAAACACGTTTGGTGTTCGCCAAAAGGCACGTGGGAGACTCCCCAATCATATGGAAGAAGGTACTCTGGTCAGATGAGACTAAAATTGAGAATTTTGGCCATCAAGGAAGATGCTATGTCTGGCGCAAACCCAACACCTCTCATCACCCCGAGAACACCATGTTTTTTTTTTTTTTTTTTTTTTTTTTAAATCGGCATGGACTGGGAAACTGGTCAGAATTGAAGGAATGATGGATGGTGCTAAATACAGGGAAATTCTTGAGGGAAACCTGTTTCAGTCTTCCAGAGATTTGAGACTGGGATGAAGGTACACCTTCCTGCAAGACAATGACCCTAAGCATACTGCAAAAGCAGCACTCGAGTGGTTTAAGGGGAACATTTAAATGTCTTGGAATGGCCTAGTCAACGCCCAAACCTCAATCCAATTGAGAATCTGTGGTATGACTTGAAGATTGCTGTACACCAGCGGAACCCATCCAACTTGAAGGAGTTGGAGCAGTTTTGCCTTGAAGAATGGGCAAAGATCCCAGTGGCTAGATGTGCCAAGCTTATAGAGACATACCCCAAGAGACTTGCAGCTGTAATTGCTGCAAAAGCTGGCTCTACAAAGTACTGACTTTGGGGGGGTGAATAGTTATGCACGCTCAAGTAGTTTTTTTGTCTTATCTCTTGTTTGTGTCACCCCAAAAATATTTTGTATCTTCAAAGTGGTAGGCATGTTGTGTAAATCAACTGATACAAACCCCCCAAAAAATCTATTTTAAATTCCAGGATGTAAGGCAACAAAATAGGAAAAATACCACGGGGGGTGAATACTTTCACAAGCCACTGTATATGACAAACTTGACAAACTCTCCAGAACTCTCCGATCAGAAATGTCCTTAATTAAAGTAAAACTGAAATCTGTAGACGCACTACAGGCAACAGTGGCTACACAGGGCACTACCATACTTGAACTAGAGCGCTCTGCTGTGTCTTACAGTGATGACATAACCACCCTTCAGGCCACAGTCAATACACTTTCATCTGATGTTAAAGTGCTTAAAGAAAAATGCGAGGACCTAGAAGGACGTCAACGCCGCCACAACATTCTCCTGGAGGGCATTGCTGAAGGTCTGGATGGTCCCCGTCCAGCAGACTTTGTTTCCCAACTATTGCAGGACATGCTTAACCTCAAAGAAAACACCCTCTTAGAGACTGTGCCCATAGGTCACTGTGAGCTAGACTCAGAGAGGGTGATCCCCCAAGGCCCTTCATCATTAGAGTGCATTACCACCATGTCCGGGACCAGATCATGCGCCAAGCTGGAGAAGCAACACTTTTACTGACAGAGGCAAGAGACTGTCCATTTTTCCAGACTTCACTGCCTCCGTGGCCAAGAAACAGATGCCTCACAAGTCCTCAACTGGCAGCTTCATTAAATAGTACCTGTAAAACACCAGTCTCAATGTCAACAGTGAAGAAGCGACTCCGGGATGCTGGCCTTCTAGGCAGAGGTCCTCTGTCCGGTGTCTGTGTTCTTTTGCCCATCTTTAATTTTATTGGCCAGTCTGAGATATGGCTTTTTCTTTGCAACTTTGCCTAGAAGGCCAGCATCCCGGAGTTGCCTCTTCACTGTTGAGGTTGAGACTGGTGTCTGTGGGTACTATTTAATGAAGCTGCCAGTTGAGGACTTGTGAGGCGTCTGTTTCTCAAACTAGACACTCTAATCTACTTGTCCTCTTGCTCAGTTGTGCACCGGGGCCTCCCACTCCTCTTTCTATTCTGGTTAGAGCCCGTTTGCGATGTTCTGTGAAGGGAGTAGTACACAGCGTTGTATGAGATCTTCAGTTTCTTGGCAATTTCTCGCATGGAATAGCCTTCATTTCTCAGAACAAGAAGAGACCGACGAGTTTCAGAAGAAAGTTATTTGTTTCTGTACATTTTGTGCCTGTAATCGAACTCACAAATGCTGATGCTCCAGATACTCAACTAGTCTAAAGAAGGCCAGATTTAATGCTTCTTTAAATCAGAACAACAGTTTTCAGCTGGGCTAACATAATTGCAAAGGGGTTTGATGATCAATTAGCATTTTAAAACGATAAACTTGGATTTAGCTAACACAACGTGTAATTGGAACAAAGGAGTGATGGTTGCTGATAATGGGCCTCTAAGCTTATGTAGATATTCCATTAAAAATCAGCAGTTTCCAGCTACAATAGTCATTTACAACATTAACAATGCCTACACTGTATTTCTGATCACCTTGATGTTATTTTAAATGGACAAAAATGTTTGCTTTTCTTTCAAAAACGAGGACATTTCTAAGTGACCCCACATTTTTGAACGGTAATATATATATATATATATATATATATATATATATATATATATATATATATATATATATATATATATATATTTTGCATTATGTGAATTTTAATAATTATTGTCTGGAATAGTAAGCCTCTTCATATAATTATTTTGACATTGTTTTCTGTGTAGGCTTGTGGAACAGGATCCCTTTTAGTAGGCCTCTTCATATAATTATTTTGTCATTGTTTTCTGTGTAGGCTTGTGGAACAGGATCCCTTTTATTTTGTTGAGGCCATAAGCGGTCATGCGTCCTATGTTAGAAATGGCGCCGGAAGTGATGGCCCGCCGTTTTACGGTCTCCTAACCAATTGTTCTATTATGTGGTTTTTTCACGATATTTGGAGGGCTCGCAAACTATTACAGACTACAAAGGGAAGCACAGCCGTGAGCTGCCCAGTGACACGAGCCTACCAGACGAGCTAAATCACTTCTGTGCTCGCTTCGAGGCAAGCAACACTGAGGCATGCATGAGAGCATCAGCTGTTCCGGACGACTGTGTGATCACGCTCTCCGTACCCGACGTGAGTAAGACCTTTAAACAGATCAACATACACAAGGCTGCGGGACCAGACGGATTCCCAGGACATGTGCTCCGGGCATGTGCTCACCAACTGGCAGGTGTCTTCACTGACAATTTCAACATGTCCCTGAATGAGTCTGTAATACCAACATGTTTCAAGCAGACCACCATAGTCCCTGTGCCCAAGAACACAAAAGGCAACCTACCTAAATGACTAGAGACCCATAGCACTCACGTCCGTAGCCATGAAATGCTGAAAAGCTGGTAATGGCTCACATCAAAACCATTATCCCAGAAATCCTAGACCCACTCCAATTTGCATACCACCCAAACAGATCCAAAGATGATGCAATCTCTATTGTACTCCACACTGCCCTTTCCCACCTGGACAAAAGGAACACCTATGTGAGAATGCTATTCATTGAACACAGCTCAGCGTTCAACACCATAGTACCCTCAAAGCTCATTACTAAGCTAAGGAAACTGGGACTAAACACCTCCCTCTGGAACTGGATCCTGGACTTCCTGACGGGCCGCCCCCAGGTGGTGAGGGTAGGTAGCAACACATCTGCCATGCTGATCCTCAACACTGGAGCTCCCAAGGGGAGCGTGCTCAGTCCCCTCCTGTACTCCCTGTTCACCCACGACTGCATGGCCAGACAACTCCAACACCATCATTAAGTTTGCAGACGACAACAGTGGTAGGCCTGATCACCGACAACGACGAGACAGCCTATAGGGAGGACCTGGCCGGTGGTGCCAGAAAAACAACCTATCCCTCAACGTAACCAAGACTAAGGAGATGATTGTGGACTACAGAACAAGGAGCACCGAGCACTTCCCCATTCTCATCGACGGAGCTGTAGTGGAGCAGGTTGAGAGCTTCAAGATCCTTGGTGTCCTCAACAACAAACTAGAAAGGTCCAAACACACCAAGACAGTCATTAAGAGGGCACAACAAAGCCTATTCCCCCTCAGGAAACTAAAAAGATTTGGCATGGGTCCTGAGATCCTCAAAAGTTTCTACAGCTGCAACATCGAGAGCATTCTGACCGGTTGCATCACTGCCTGGTACGGCAATTGCTCGGCCTCCGACCGCAAGGCACTTCAGAGGGTAGTGCGTACTAGAGGTCGACTGATTATGATTTTTCAACGCCGATACCGATTATTGGAGGACCCAAAAAAGCCGATGCCGAAAAAAAAAAAAGAAAGAAAAAAAATAAAATAAAAAATAAAAATAAAAAAAAAAAATCGGCCAATTTTTTTTATATATTTTTTAATAATGACAATTACAACAATATTGAATGAACACTTATTTTAACTTAATATAATACATCAATGAAATCGATTTAGCCTCAAATAAATAATGAAACATGTTCAATTTGGTTTAAATAATGCAAAAACAAAGTGTTGGAGAAGAAAGTAAAAGTGCAATATGTGCCATGTAAAAAAGCTAATGTTTAAGTTCCTTGCTCAGAACATGAGAACATATGAAAGCTGGTGGTTCCTTTTAACATGAGTCTTAATATTCCCAGGCAAGAAGTTTTAGGTTGTATTTATTATAGGAATTATAGGACTATTTCTCTCTATACGATTTGTATTTCATATACCTTTGACTATTGGATGTTCTTATAGGCACTTTAGTATTGCCAGTGTAACAGTATAGCTTCTGTCCCTCTCCTCGCCCCTATCTGGGCTCAAAACAGAAACACATCGACAACAGCCACCCTCAAAGCAGCGTTACCCATGCAGAGCAAGGGGAACAACTTCTCCAAGTCTCAGAGCGAGTGACGTTTGAAACGCTATTAGCACGCACCCCGCTAACTAGCTAGCCATTTCACATCGGTTACACCAGCCTAATCTCGGGAGTTGATAGGCTTGAAGTCATAAACAGCGCAATAGCTGCTGGCAAACGCACGAAAGTGCTGTTTGAATGAATGCGTACGAGCCTGCTGCTGCCTACCAACGCTCAGTCAGACTGCTCTATCAAATCATAGACTTAATTATAACACACAGAAATACGAGCCATTGGTCATTAAAATTCGAGTCCGGAAACTATCATTTAGAAAACAAAACGTTTATTCTTTCAGTGAAATACGGAACCGTTCCGTATTTTATCTAACGGATGGCAGCCCCAAGTCTAAATATTGCTGTTACATTGTACAACCTTCAATGTTATCTCATAATTATGTACAATTCTGGCAAATTAATTACGGCCTTTGTTAGGAATAAATGGACTTAACACAGTTCGCAATGAGCCAGGTGGCCCAAACTGCTGCATATACCCTGACTGCTTGCACGGAACGCAAGAGAAGTGACACAATTTCACAAATTATAAGAAAATCATGTTAGCAGGCAATAAAAACTAAATATGCAGGTTTAAAAATATATACTTGTGTATTGATTTTAAATAAAGGCATTGATGTTTATGGTTAGGTACATTGGTGCAACGACAGCGCTTTTTTTCTCAAATGCGCTTGTTAAATCATCACCGTTTGTCGAAGTAGGCGCATCGATTATATGCAACGCAGGGGACGCTAGATAAACTAATAATATCATCAACCATGTGTAGTTAACTAGTGATTATGTTAAGATTGATTGTTTTTTATAAGATAAGTTTAATGCTAGCTAGCAACTTACCTTGGCTTCTTGCTGCCCTTGCGTAACAGGTAGTCAGCCTGCCACGCAGGCTCCTCGTGGAGTGCAATGGTTAGAGCGTTGGACTAGTAACCGGAAGGTTGCAAAAACGAATCCCCGAGCTGGCAAGGTAAAAATCTGTCGTTCTGCCCCTGAACAAGGCAGTTAACCCACCGTTCCTAGGCCGTCATTGAAAATAAGAATGTGTTCTTAACTGACTTGCCTAGTTAAATAAAAGGTGATTTTTTTTTAAACGGCAAATCGGTGTCCAAAAATACCGATTACCGATTGTTATGAAAACTTGAAATCGGCCCTAATTAAAATCGTCCATTCTGATTAATCGGTCGACCTCTAGTGAGAACGGCCAAGTACATCACTGGGGCAAAGCTGCCTGCCATCCAGGACCTCTACAGCAGGCGGTGTCAGAGGAAGGCCCTAAAAATTGTCAAAGACCCCAGCCACCCCAGTCATAGACTGTTCTCTCTACTACCGCATGGCAAGCGGTACCAGAGTGCCAAGTCTAGGACAAAAAGGCTTCTCAACAGTTTTTACCTCCAAGCCATAAGACTCCTGAACAGGTAACCAAATGGTTACCCGGACTATTTGCATTGTATGCCACCCCCCCCCCCCACCCCAACCCCTCTTTTTTACGCTACTCTCTGTTTATCTTATATGCATAGTCACTTTCACTATACATTCATGTACATACTACCTCAATTGGCCCGACCAACCAGTGCTCCCGCACATTGGCTAACCAGGCTATCTGCATTGTGTCCCACCACCAGCCAACCCCTCTTTTTACGCTATTGCTACTCTCTGTTCATCATATATGCATAGTCACTTTAACCACACCTACATGTACATACTACCTCAATAAGCCTGACTAACCGGTGTCTGTATATAGCCTTGCTACTCTTATTTTCAAATGTCTTTTTACTGTTGTTTTATTTCTTTACCTACCCCCACACACATTTTTTTCGTACTGTAAGGTCTATTACACCTGTTGTATTCGGCGCACGTGACAAATAAACTTTGATTTGATTTAACACCCTGTTGTCACTTTGAAAGCACAGTTTACCAGTAGTACCAAGTAATAATTTTCTTATATTATAATATATATATATATACACATACACATTTTTCCCCCCTTTATATAATATAAATTGTCACAGCGCTCCACTTGGTAAGAGTTTAGCCTAGCTGCTGGAACCACTGTTTCATGGAGAGTATTTAGGAGCTTGTATACTAGGGGTTTGTGCGCGTCCTGTTTGGGAAGACGCTTCAGCGGGTAGGATGAAGTTCAACCGTTTTTTTGTAAAACGTTTTCTTGTATGTCAGGTTCAGTCTTCCACTTACAGTTAAAAAGGCTACACATTTCCTCTTTTTCCAAATGATGACTCAACAACATAATTTAATAGGGCAGTCGACTGGGAGTATACTTAAGTTGTATAGTTGGAACTGGAAAGGTTTGAACCAGCCAGTCAAACGTAGTAGAGTACATCTTCAACATCTAGGAATACAGGTAGATTTTTTTAACAAGAGACCCATCCGAGAGTTTCAGATCACTTCAGATTGAGAAAAGGCAGAGTAGGCCAACTTTATCACTCCACAAAAATAAATCAAGGGGAGCTGCAATTCTGATGAAACAAAGGGCACAGATTTGTGTCTTCCAATGTTATTTCAGGTGCCAACGGCAGATATATTTTTGTCACTGGCAGAATCTATAATATTCCACTGTTCCTTGCCAATGTCTATGCGCCAAACTGGGATGACGAAACCTTTTTCCGTGCCTTTTTATCTTCACTTCCAGATATGACCTCACATTTTTTCATCTTGGGAGGCGATTTTATTTGCAAGCTTAATCCTACTTTGGATCGTTCCTACAACAAATTAGCACACCTAAGTCTGCAAAGGTTATCCAACCTTTTCTTGGAGTTTGCTGTTACAGACACCTGGCGTTTTTTCAATCCAACTTGAAGGGAATATTCATTTTTCTCCCATGTCCATCACTTATACCGGCATTGACTAGTTCTTCTTGGACAACAGACTTCTTTACTCTGTACGCTCATGCTCATACAATTCCATTGTCATATCTGATCACATCTCTCTAACTTTAGCGCTACCAGTTGGGGGTGAGACTGAGCCTCGCGTACCTTGGAGTTTTAATACAGGCTTGCTGTCTGATGAAAGTTTAACTTTGACTGCTCAGAATGATGTTTTTTTATAGGTACTAACGGCACCCTCGACATTTCAGCATCTGTTCTGTGGGAGACTTTTAACCTCTCTGGGGCAGGTGGGACGCAATCGTCCCACCGGCCAATAGCCAGGGAAAATACAGCGCGCCATATTCAAATAAAATATCAAATCAAACTTTCATTAAATCACACATGTAAGATACCAAATTAAAGCTACGCTCGTTGTGAATCCAGCCAACATGTCAGATTTCAAAAAGGCTTTTCGGTGAAAGCATAAGATGCTATTATCTGATGATAGCACAACAGTAAACAAAGCGAGTAGCATATTTCAACACTGCAAGCATGACACAAAACGCAGAAATAAAATATAAATCATGCCTTACCTTTGACGAAATTCTTTTGTTGGCACTCCAATATGTCCCATAAACATCACAAATGGTTATTTTGTTCGATTAATTCCGTCGATATATATCCAAAATGTCAATTTATTTGGACCGTTTCATCCAGAAAAACACAGCTTCCAACTTTCGCCACTTCACTACAAAATATATCAAAAGTTAAATGTAAACTTTAGCAAAACATTTCAAACTACTTTTGTAATACAACGTTAGGTATTTTTAAAAGTTAAATCGATCAATTTGAAGACGGGATGATCTGTGTTCATTACAAAAAGAAAACAAACTGACGCAACTTTTTTCGTAACGTGCCTCTCAAATTGTACTTCATGTGACCCTCATTTACGATAGCCCTACTTCTTCATTACACAAAGGAATAACCTCAACCGATTTCCAAGGACTGGTGACATCCAGTGGAAGCGGTAGGAACTGCAAGCAAGTCCATTAGAAATCTGGTGTCTCTAAGAAAACTCATTGAAAAGACAGTGACATCAAAAAATAACAATTCTGAATGGTTTGTCCTCAGGGTTTTGCCTGCTACATAAGTTCTGTTATTCTCACAGACATGATTCAAACAGTTATAGAAACTTCAGAGTGTTTTCTATCCAAATCAACTAATAATATGCATATCTTATATTCTGGGGATGAGTAGCAGGCAGTTGAATTTTGGCATGCTATTTATCCGAAAGTGAAAATGCTGCCTCCTGCCCTCAAGAAGTTAATTAAGGCCTACATTAGGGGCCAAATAATTTCATACACTAGTTTTGAAAGGAAAAATAGGAAAAAGAGACTGGACTGACAATGCATTTTACAGTTAGACAGTACCTACGCTACCTCACCTTCCCCAAATGTGTACAGGGATCGACTCTTTACAAGCTGAATTCAATACCTTGTCAACAGGCCAAATTGAGGAACTGCTGCTTAAGTCACGACATACTCACTATGAGTATTGTGACAAGGCAAGTAAATTGCTTTCTCATCAACTTAGCCAGTCTTCCTCTGCTCAACAAATTTGTCAAATTCAAACACCTAATAAATAACCAGTTTAACCTTTCTGGCGCAGGTGTTCCGCTAGCGACCCACCTCGACAACATCCGGTGAAATTGCAGAGCGCGAAATTCAAATTACAGAAATACAAGTGTCATACATCACAATAAAGCTTAATGTCTTGTCAATCCACCCGCTGTGTCAGATTTCAAAAAGGCTTTACGGCGAAAGCACACCATGCGATTATCTGAAGACAGCGCCCTGCATACAAAAGCATGAAAAACATTTTTCAACCAGGCAGGTGCGCCACAAAAGTCAGAAATAGCGATATAATAAAAGCCTTACCTTTGAAGATCTTCTTCTGTTGGCACTCCAAAAGGTCCCAGCTACATCAAAGTCCTTCTTTATAACCCCAAAAACTCAGTTTAGCTGGCACGCTTCATTCAATAATCCACCGGTTTCCCTCCTTCAAAATGCATACAAAATGAATCCCAAATGTCACCAATAAACTTCTCCAAACAAGTCAAACAACGTTTATAATCAAACCTCAGCTACCCTAATACGTAAATAAACAATCAAATTTAAGATGGAGAATCGTTATTGTCTTTACCGGAGATAAACAAGGAACGCGCTCTCATCGACGCGCATGAAAACACTACAGCCAAAATGGAAGCCACTTACAAAAACTACAAATTCTAGCAAATTCTTCCAAAAACAAGCCTGAAACTCTTTCTAAAGACTGTTGACATCTAGTGGAAGCCCTAGGAACTGCAATCTGGGAGGATTTCACCTCATAATAAACATGACAGCCATTGAAAACAGTGGTAGGCTGAATATCTTTTTGGGGGGGATGTTTTGTCCTCTGGGTTTTGCCTGCCATATTAGTTCTGCTATACACAGACATTATTTTAACAGTTTTAGAAACTTCAGAGTGTTTTCTATCCAAATCTACCAATTATATGCATATCCTAGCTTCTGGGCCTGAGTAAAAGGCAGTTTACTTTGGGCATGCTTTTCATCCGGACGTCAAAATAGTGCCCCCTAGCCCAAAGAGGTTTTAAGGGCTTCTATGCGTCTTTTTCCACTTCGGAAAAATCTGCTGACCCCTCTGCTCTTTACATTTTTTAATACTTTAACGGTCCCAACAATTGATTCAGTCTCCAAGCTTCAATTGGAGGAACCTATCACCATGGAATAAATTTCAGAAGCGGCACGTGCAATGCAAGGTGGTAAAAGTCCTGAACCAGATGGGTACCCAAAATAATTTTATAAGAAGTTTCTAGATAAATTAGCCCCGCTCTTGATTAATATGTTTATTGAATCCGAGTCTCTGCCTTTATCCTTAACTTCTTTGGGGTAGGGGGCAGTATTTTCACCTGTCGGAAATGGGGTCGACATCAGGATAGATCTTAAAAAGCCTGCGTTCAGTCCAGTGAGTGCGGTGTAGGATTTTGCATTGGATCAAGCCATGCTTGGCACAAATAGAAGAGTGGACACGGTACAGAATATCTTCCCATGTGTCATCAGTAAACTCATCACCTAGATCCTGTGAGAGTGAGCTCTGTTTCATCGCACTTCTGAAGACAAAGGAATTCTCCGGTTGGAACATTATTGAAGAATTATGTTAAAAACAACCTAAAGATACATATTTGGCCATTTGTCTCCTGCAGCGAAAACATCTCCTTTGCATAGAGATGATCAGGCTGTTGATTGTGGCCTGTGGAATGTTGTCCCACTCCTCTTCAATGGCTGTGCGAAGTTGCTGGATATTGGCAGGAACTGGAACACGCTGTCAAACACGTCGATCCAGAGCATCACAAACATGCTCAATGGGTGACGTCTGGTGAGTATGCAGGCCATGGAAGAACTGGGCCATTTTCAGTTTCCAGGAATTGTGTACAGATCCTGGCGACATGGGGCCATGTAACATAATGCTGAAACATGAGGTGATGGCGGGTGATGAATGACACAATGAACCTCAGGATTTTGTTTACACGGTATCTCTGTGCATTCAAATTGCCATTGATAAAACGCAATCGTGTTCGTTGTCCGTAGCTCATGCCTGTCCATAATCTCACCGCCACCATGGGGCACTCTGTTTACAACTTGGACATCAGCAAGCCGCTCGCCCACACGACACCATACACATGGTCTGCGGTTGGGAGGCCGGTTGGACATACTACCAAAATCCTCTAGAATGATGTTGAAGGCAGCTTATGGTACAGAGATGAAAATGTAATTTTATGGCAACAGCTCTGGTGGACATTCCTGCAGTCAGCATGCCAACTGCATGCTGCTTCAAAACTGTAGACATCTGTGGCATTGTTGTGTGACAAACCTGCAGATTTTAGAGTGGCCTTTTACTGTCCCCAGCACAAAATGCACCTGTGTCATGCTGTTTAATCAGCTTCTTGATATGCCACACCTGTCAGGTGGATGGATTATATTGGCAAAGGAGAAATGCTCACTAACAGGAATGTAAACAAATGTGTGCACATAATTGGAGAGAAATTAGCATTTTGTGCATATGGAACATTTCTGGGATCTTTTATTTTAGCTCATGAAACACGGGACCAACACTTTACATGTTGTGTTTATATTTTTGTTCAGTGTACAATGTTTTCATGAGTCAAGTGGTGGAATGAATCTTAAATAAAATATGTAATGTGTCCACCTGTCTACTAAAAGTAAATATATTGCATTACGTAAGTGAAGGTGTTTCTGGCAGTTAAATTGCAGAATGTTGTAGTGTACAATATCCCATACTGAACCGCTGAGAACTGGAAGCAAGGCAGGCCTTAAATAGTATCTCATGGATATCATTCCTGAATACGTGCATCACTTTGAGTGCTAAAATCCAAAATTGCATTACCAGAAGAAAGTACGTTCTCAGAAGAAAATCCTTGAGTAGTTTACACACTGCACATTTGTGGCCTGCTGGAGGTCATTTTGCAGGGCTCTGGCAGTGCACCTCCTTGCACTAAGGCGGAGGTAGCGGTCCTGCTGCTGGGTTGTTGCCCTCCTACGGCCTCCTCCACGTCTCCTGATGTACTGGCCTGTCTCCTGGTAGCGCCTGCATGCTCTGGACACTACGCTGACAGACACAGCAAACCTTTTTGCCACAGTTCGCATTGATGTGCCATCCTGGATGAACTGCACTACCTGAGCCACTTGTGTGGGTTGTAGACTCCGTCTCATGCTACCACTAGAGTGAGAGCACCGCCAGCATTCCAAAGTGACCAAAACATCAGCCAGGAAGCATAGGAACTGAGAAGTGGTCTGTGGTCACCACCTGCAGAATCACTCCTGTTTTGGGGGGTGTCTTGCTAATTGCCTATAATTTCCACCTTTTGTCTATTCCATTTGCACAACATCATGTGAAATTTATTGTCAATCAGTGTTGCTTCCTAAGTGGACAGTTTGATTTCACAGAAGTGTGATTGACTTGGAGTTACATTGTGTTTAAGTGTTCCCTTTATTTTTTTGAGCAGTGTATTTTTGCTAACTTTTACGTCAGTACATTCCTGTAGAAAATAATGTACTTTTTTACTCCATACATTTTCCCTCACACCCAAAAGTACTCGTTACATTGACAGGAAAATGGTCCAATTCACACACTTATCAAGAGAACATCCCTGCTCATCCCTACTGCCTCTGATCGGTCGGACTCAATAAACACATATGCTTTGTTTGTAAATTATGTCTTGAGTGTTGGAGTGTGACCTTGGCTAGCCGTAAATAAAATAAAAAATAAAATTGTTTGCTTAAAACATGGCTTAAAACATGGCATTTGAAATGATTAATACTTTTACTTTTGATACTTAGCTACATTTTAGCAATTCCATTTACTTTTAACACTTTAGTATATTTAAAAACAAATACTTTGACTTTAACTCAAGAGGTATTTTATTGAGTGACTTCACGACAATTGAGTACTTTTCCCACCACTGCTACTTAAGTTGTTTTTTGGGGTCTGTACTTTACTATTTATATTTGACAACTTTTACATTCCTAAAGCAAAGAATGTACTTTTTACTCCATACATTTTCCCTGGCACCCAAAAGTATTTGTTACATATTGACAGGTGTCATGACTGCCTTGTGAGGATCCAAATACGTCAGATCAGCTTTGAAATAAATAACATTAACCAGAGCCCCGCAGAGGAGGCAAGGAGGGAACTGGTGGGGGTCAACGCATCACACCCGGTTGTAAATCAAGGAGAGAACATTCAGCATCTGCCTCTCCAATGTTCACCACAGGAATGTGCCTTTGTTTTAAGAAGACTTTTCCCTCCGAAACTCAAACACAGTCTAATGCGAATACTGGAACAATATTAACTTATCTAGGGTAGGGGGCAGCAATTGGAATTTTGGATGAAACGAATGCCCAAATTAAACTGCCTGCTTCTCGGGCCCAGAAGATATGATATGCATATAACTGGTAGATTTTTAAAGAAAACTCTAAAGTTTCCAAAACTGTTAAAATAGTGTCTGTGAGTATAACAGAACTGATTTGGCAGGCAAAAACCTGAGAAAAATCCATTCAGGAAGTAGTTTCTTTTTGGTTTTGTAGTTTTCTATTCAATGCCATTACAGTATCCATTGACTTAGGACTCAAATTGCAGTTTCTATGCCTTCCACTAGATGTCAACAGTCTTTAGAATTTTTTTCAGGCTTGTATTCTGAAAAATGAAGGAGTAAGAGCAGTCTGTATGAGTGGACCCTAAAGTGTCACAGAGCTTTTTCATGCGCGAGACGGAGAGAGTGCGTTTCTTGTTTACCTTTTAAATTGACGACGTTATTGTCCGGTTGAAATATTATCGATTATTTAGGCTAAAAACAACCTGAGGATTAAATATAAACATCGTTTGACATGTTTCTATGAACTTTACGGATACAATTTGGATTTTGTCTTCCTGTTTTGAGTGCGTTTGAGCCTGTGGATTACTGAAGAAACGAGCTAACAAAACTGAGGTTTTTGGATATAAAGAGACTTTATCGAACAAAAGGAACATTTATTGAGTAAATGAATGTCTGCTGAGTGCAACCATATGAAGATCAAAGGTAAGGGATACATTTTATCTCTATTTCTGACTTGTGTAACTGTTCTACTTGGCTGGTTACTGTGTGTAATGATTTGTCTAGTGGGCTATGTTCTCAAATAATCATAAGGTATGCTTTCATCGTAAAGCATTCTTTTTTTTTTATCTGACACCGTGGTTGGATTCACAAGTAGTTAATCTTTAAACCTATGTAAAATATGTTTTGTTTTCTGAATTTTTATAAATGAGTATTTCTGTATTTGAATTTGGTGCCCAGCAGTTTCACTGGCTGTTGAAGAGGTGGAACGCTAACGTCTCACGTACCCAAGAGAGGTTAATTAATGTCGGTTTGGTTGATATTTTGTGATGTCATTAAAAATGTTAAGGAAATACTGCAACTTGGAAAGAATACATACTACATGTACGAAGTTTCCATCCTATGTGATGTGCATGCTATATGACAAATTATTAAAGTGTTAAGAGAAGGATGGGATTTTAGAAACTATGAGGAAATTGTTTCTATAACTGTGCACAGAAACTAGTCACCGCCCCCTTGAGTGAGGTCAGAGAGCGTGTCAGCCTGACAGAACCACCCATTTTAAACAAACTGTATAAAATTATGGATTAAGAATTAAAATATTAGACGAGAGAGAAAAAGTGGTTTGAACTCAATCTCAACACGAGGTAGAGACGATAGTCACCTCCCTGACAGTCACTGGTACAGCTGATTATCTGTCCTTAGTAAAGTGGGACCATTCTACTACTCTGCTCAAACCACCGTAGTACGCTACTTTCATCACCCCACTGCGAACATCGACACAGCTGGCTAGCCTATTTTCAAAGAAGCATCTTCCAGAGAGAATGGAAGGAGAATAAACTCTGTAGTTCTGTTCAGGACTACATGACAAGTCACCGGATACCGGACAACGGCAGAGGAGAACAGTAGAAGACAGGTGGGAACCCCTTTTGGACAATCAGAGCTTTACAAGCGTGCCGCGAAAAGGCCCAACCCCCTTTCCAAGGCGACCCGGTTTATTAGAGTAACACGGCAAACCAAGGCATTTTCATGTAAATACATTCATGATTTATTACTCCAAGCGGGCGGCGGTTCGTGTGAAAAGTATAAGTGAGAGTAGTTTCTAAAATGTACCAACGTTTAATGTCTCTGTCCCGCTCTCTATCCTCGCCATCTCCATGGCTTTTGTAACAAGCAGCCATATTGTTGTCAGTCCGCTAGGGACCTGTTTTTAATGTATTAAGTGTGTATGTTTATCCTGTGTTACCATTTAGTTAGCTAGTAAATAAATTAAACCAATTTGTGTAGTACTGAATCATAAGGCGCAGATGCAAGGATGTTACGACTGTTCAGAATGATGATATGATACGAGGTTATGATTAATAAGTTGACTGTTAATAGATGTGATAGGTAAAGACCTTTTAGAGTTTAATTCGGGAGATGGTAACTATTTATTTTTTTAACGCTCTCCTGGTGCCCCAGATCCTAATGAGTTCATTGTTACATGTTTAATAAATAAATGTTTTTATTTTTTATATTTATTTATTTATTATTTTTAAAATCGGTAAACATTTAAACATTGTTATTTATCTAAATCAACTAACTGTCAAATTAAATGACAGAAGTCACAACACAGGAAAATGGTCCAATTCACACACTTATCAAGAGAACATCCATGGGCATCCCTACTGCGTCTGATCTGGCGTACTCACTAAATAAACACACATGCTTTGTTTTTAAATTATGTCTGAGTGTTGGGAGGGCCCCTGGCTATCTGTCACAAAAAACAAAACAAAAAAATGTGCCGTTTGGTTTGCTTAATAAGGAATTTGAAATAGTTTGTACTTTTACTTTTGATACTTAAGTACATTTTAGCAATTCCATTTACTTTTGATACTTTAATATATTTAAAACGACTTTTATCAAGTAGTATTTTACTGGACTTGAGTCATTTTCTATTAAAAAGGGATCTTTACATTTAGTCAAGTATGACAATTGAGTACTTTTTCCACCACTGGGTAACTATAGGTTGCCCGTTCCATAGCAAGCTGCTCTATCCGCATTGATTGGTGAAGTAGTTTAATGTCAAGCTAAATATAAAAATGAGGTTAATGAAAAGGAACAATATAAATAATAACTTTTTTGGGGTTCGAACCAGATCAGAACTTTGTTTGTCAGGTCGGAACAGAATGAAACAATTGGGAAATAATTTAGGTTCCAACCCCTGGTCACAACATAGTTCCATCTCTCATGCAGTGTGCCGCCTATTCATGTTTCCAGGTCTGAAATTGTTAGCTATCAGACAAATGTTGTGCACAAATTTGTTTAAATCACTGTTAATGTAAGACAGTATTTTCTGTCTTTAAAACCCCTTCAGGATCCGCCCCTTTTTTTCCTTCAATTTTCACCTAAAAGGATATACCCAAATCTAACTGCCTGAAGCAAGGATATGCATATTCTTGGTACCATTTGAAAGGAAACACTTTGAAGTTTGTGGAAATGTTAAAGGACTGTAGGAGAACACAGTAGATCTGGTAAAAGATAATACAAAAGGGGAAAAAAACATTATTTTGTACCATTATCTTTTGTACCATTATTATCTCCTGAGGTGCTGACTTGCTGCACCCTCGACAACTACTGTGATTATTATTATTTGACCATGCTGGTCATTTATGAACATTTGAACATCTTGGCCATGTTCTGTTATAATCTCCACCCGGCACAGCCAGAAGAGGACTGGCCACCCCTCATAGCCTGGTTCCTCTCTAGGTTTCTTCCTAGGTTTTGGCCTTTCTACAGAGTTTTTCCTAGCCACCGTGCTTCTACACCTGCATTGCTTGCTGTTTGGGGTTTTAGGCTGGGTTTCTGTACAGCACTTCGAGATATCAGCTGATGTAAGAAGGACTATATAAATAAATTTGATTTGAATTAAGAGAAAGGCCATATTGTATTACTCCAGCCCAGGCGCAATTTAGATTTTGGCCACTAGATGGCAGCAGTGTATGTGGAAAGTTTTACACTGGTCCAATGAACCATTGCATTTCTGTTCAAAATGTTGTATCAAGACTGCCCAAATGTGCCTAATTGGTTTATGAATAACTATTCATGTTCAAAATTGTGCACTCTCCTCAAACAATAGCATGGTATTCTTTCACTATAATAGCTACTGTAAATTGGACAGTGCAGTTAGATTAACAAGAATTTAAGCTTTCTGCCAATATCAGATATGTCTATGTCCTGGGAAATGTTGTTACTTACAACATCATGCTAATCACATTAGCCTACGTTAACTCAACCGTCCCGTGGAAGGGACACAGATTCCTAAGAAGTTTTAATAAAGCCTATTTGTGGGGAAAAACTAATTCTGATTGGCTGGGCCTGTCTCCCCAGTGGGTGGACCTGGCTTCCTTCTATGAACTGTAACTCAGTCAAATCTTTGAAATTGTTGCGTGTTGTGTTTATAGTTTTGTTCAGTATAATATCAACACTTATATTTAGTTTGAGATATTGTTTACCTTCTGTAAGTTTAAGAAATATTGCCTTGTGCCTTTTAAGTCCATTACCAAACACCCACATAACTAAGATAATTTCACATTTCTCTCCCTCATGAGGGAGAAGTAAAAAATAAAAGTTCACCAACTAGCGATTTTACATTTGTTTATGAATGTGATTACTCATAATTTAATGATTACTACAAAAAATTAAAAATAATATTTCAAACAGAATTACTGCAACTGAATTGGCTACAACGGGAAATCATAATCGTCACAAACCACAGTCGGGTCACCTGCTCCTGTCCTCCGTTCCACTGGCATACTGTTAGGTTCAACTGTTTTCTGTCTATGTTGTCCGGTGGTCAAACCAAGAGTGTTACAACAGTTTGAACCACCACTCCCTCTATGCCTTTCACTCTCACCTCTCCCAGCTCTTAGACACCTACCCATGAGCCCCCTCTTTCCATTTACTGATACCAACATACTCACCCAATGAGTACGAACTGACACCGGATGTTGATAAGTAGTTGAAACTTGGTCAGTCCACCCTGACCTTGATGTTAACGTCCACAGACGGATCGGACAGGTTCAGATTTGGTCCAATCATGGACGTACGTATGCTTCCCAAGTTTGGATAGTACAGTGAGTAGAGCACAATACAGTACAGTACCTCACAGTAAGTACAATACAGTAAAGACAAGTAAAGTATAGTACTGTACTGAACTCTACTGTGCTCTGCTGTCCAAACTTGTGAAACATGAGAATTACATTACATGGGGCGGCAGGTAGCCTAGTGGTTAGAGCATTGGTCCAGTAACCGCAAGGTTGCTAGATCGAATCCCAAGCTGACATGGTAATAATCTGTCGTTCTGCAGTTAACCCACTGTTCCTAGGCCGTCATTGTAAATAAGAATTTGTTAACTGACTAGTTAAGTTCTAAAAAAAAAAAAAATATTAAAAACATTAATATCCATAATTATGCATTTCTGTTTAGTAACGATCAGACACTCATGACCTAATTCTGTTACCAGGTGTAAATCCACTTATATGTACTGTATGTCCTGTAGTTCAATAAAAATGTTTGTTTTTTGTAAACTCAAGGTTCAAACTCAGAAATTCTTTCATCAGACATCTTTGAATCTAAATTATGAGAAGATTTTTTTGGTAAATGTAGTTGCATAAAAACCTGACAGAGATTTGACCATAATTCCATTACCAAAGTATGCATCTGCACAGCTCCACTAAATTAGTTTTTGTACATTTTTCTGTCGAAATTGTTAAAGGTAGTCCTTGTGCATAGAGTTGTATTGTTTGTTAAAGTTTCAATACAATGTTTGTTTGGCATACATTTTAAAGTGAAAAAACTGGAATCATAAGCGGTTTCTGTGGAAATGCCCAAAACATTCACAGCAGTATCAGATTTCACTGCATGAGGGCATGGAGGCAGAACACAGTAAATCTCCCTGTGATTAATTACCAAGATTATTGACCCCATGGAGCCAGAGAGCCACATCCCTCACTATGTAGGAAGGGTGATGTGCTGGCCTCTTCCACTCTTCCCCCTTTGTCCTGGGGCACAGTAGAGCAGGAAGTTATGACCGGCTTTCAGGCATCCTGTTTTCAGCGAGAACAAAAATAAACTAATGTCTGACCCACACGCACATGAATGGAGGACAAAAAAAACTAAAAAAAGACTAAGGAAAGTGGGATGATGTGCTTGAAAACAATCGTGTCTCTGAATGTCAACACCTTTGTTCATGACTGACGTTACACATCCATATAAAAGCTGACAAATGAAGCAATACAGGCCAGTGTTGCACATGCCCCTCCCTCTATACCCAATTTCAACTAAAAACACTGATTGCTTCATACAGGGAAAGTAACTTAATTCAGTGGCACACATTTGTTGGATCTCACTAAATCCATTCAGTGAGTTGATTAAGACTAAAGGAAAAAACTCCAAATCAAATCAACTAAATGTTTTAACTTCCACAGTCCCTCACTGTAGAGAAGTGGTCACCAACCAGTTGGTCGATCTCCAAGGCATTCCTAGTCGATCACCAAACATTTCTGTAAAAAACCCAACAATATAGCCTTGCGTTCCAATTTTTTTTTTTATTAGTTTCACGCTGTTGGTTGGTAGGTGCACTTGATTCAGCAGCCATAGCAGAACGCAAAGTGTTCCCATTTTGAACCCTTTCATGTGTCTGATGGTAGAACTCCGCCCTATCCGACAGGCCCAGAGAGCAAATAAAGTGCACTTAAAAAGGCCTATCACTGGCCAATTAGATAGCTCAGATCACCGTGTCTGCACAGTTTCCTTGCGCAAACCTCTAACACAGGAAAGTTGATCATGTAAGATTTAAAAACTTTAAAAAACATTACTAGACACTCAACGAATAGAGCAGAGCTACTGTTTTTATTAGTTCATGTTTACGTTGTTATTCAGCACTGTCAACACCCTGTTCTACTTTTTTATATGCCATAACATGCACATTTTCCCCTGAATGAGTATAGAATATAAGTGTTTCAATAAGCTTGCATTGTTGCTATTATTAGCAGCTTATGTCTTTAAGAGGAATATTTCACTTTCTCTGGTCATAAAAGTAACAAATTGGTGGAGGCAAAAATTTGACCGAAAGAATGCAGTGCGACTTAAGTTTCGCCATCAGCTGGAAAACGGTGAGGCAGCCTCACCTCTGCACCCTCCCTCCCCTCAGACTGACCATCAGTCCAGTATCATAACAAATGATATTATTATGCTCACTCAGCTGTGCCTCACTAGTAATACAACAAATGATCTATCAACAGTGTGATCATATAGCTACAATTTTGAAACCATTTCAAAATGGTCTGAGAAGAACATTGGCAGGGCAATTCAATATGCAGTGATAATGTATTGGGCTTATAGCCTACTGCACAAACCTTATTGCTACAGTACTGTTTGTAATTACTTAATGTTGCATAGGCTTATGTTGAAGTCATGTTAAAAAAATATCTGAGCTGTAGATTAACCTGCATCTTGACTTAGAAATTGATCTTGACTCAGAAAAGGTTGGTGACCACTGCTGTAGAGAACCACTACAGCTTCAACGAGTTAAAGTGTGACTTTACCTGTGAGCAACAAAAGCTCACAGAACAACCTGAGTGCTGAAGCACGTAGCGTGAACAAATTATCGGTCTTCGGTTGCAACACTCCCTCCCGAGGTCCAAACTGCCTCGAAGCAACGTCAGCACAATAAATGTTCATTGGAGCGTCATGAAAAGGGTTTCCATGGCTAAGCAGCCGCACACAAGCCTAAGATCACCATGCGCAATACCAAGCGTTGGCTGGAGTGGTGTAAAGCTCACCTGGGGCTGTTTTTCATGGTTCGGCTAGGCCCCTTAGTTCCAGTGAAGGGAAATCTTAATCCTACAGCATACAATAACATTCTAGACGATTCTGTGCTTCCAACTTTGGAAAGGGGAAGGCCCTTCCAGGTTTCAGCATGACAATGCTCCCCGTGTACAAAGCGAGAGCAGGTTGAGAGCGTCAAGTTCCTTGGCGTCCACATCACCAACAAACTAACATGGTCCAAGCACACCAAGACAGTCGTGATGAGGGAACGACAAAACCTATTCCCCCTCAGGGGACTGAAAATATTTGGCATAGGTCCTCAGATCCTCAAAAGGTTTTACAGCTGCAACATCAAGAGCATCCTGACGGGTTGCATCACGGCCTGGTATGGCAACTGCTCGGCCTCCGAACGCAAGGCATTACAGAGGGTAGTACAAGTACGGCCCAGTACATCACTGGGGCCAAGCTTCCTGCCATCCAGGACCTCTATACCAGGCAGTGTCAGAGGAAGGCCCTAAAAATGGTCAAAGACTCCAGCCAGTCATAGACTGTTTTCTCTGCTACCGCACGGCAAGCGGTACCGGCGCGCCAAGTCTAGGTCCAAAAGGCTTCTAAACAGCTTCTACTCCCAAGCCATAAGACTCCTGAACAGCTAATCAAATGACTACCCAGACTACTGTTGTTATCTATGCAGTCACTTTAATAACGCTACCTACATGTGCATATTACTTGAATTACCTCGACACCGGTGCCCCCGCACATTGACTCTGTACCGGTCTTCCCTGTATATAGCCCCGCTATTGTTAATGCTGCTGTTTTTTTTTTTTAGGTGAGAGAATAACAAAGAATAATACAAGTATTTTCTTAACTACATTGTTGGTTAAGGGCTTGTAAGTAAGCATTTCACTTTAAGGTCTACACCTGTTGTATTCGGCGCATGTGACAAATAAAATTTGATTTGATTCATACATAAATGGTTTGTCGAGATCGGTGTGAAAGCACTTGACTGGCCTGCACAGAGCCCTGACCTCAACCCCATCCAACACCTTAGGGATGAATTGGAACGCCAACTGCAAGCCAGACCTACTCGCCCAACATCAGTGCCCGACCTCACTAATGCTCGTGGCTGAATGGAAGCAAGTCCCCGCAGCAATATTCCAACATCTAGTGGAAAGCCTTCCCAGAAGAGTGAAGGCTGTTAAAGCAGCAAAGGGGAACCAACTCCATATTAACGCCCATGATTTTGGAATGAGATGTTCGACGAGTAGGTGTCCACATACTTTTGGTCATGTCTCACATGAGCATTTAAGCAGAGAAGTTGCTAGCTCATGGTGAGGTGTGGTATGCTACCCCTTGACATGACTTACACAGCAACCAGGAATATTTTTTATGCTTTAATCGTCTCAATGGCCCAAGCTCTTACTTTAAATGTTTTTAATAAAAAGACTAATAAAACAAAAAAGTTAATGAAAAAAGCCCTTTTATCCATATGCCCACAGTGAACAGAGAGAGTCTCTCTGTTGCCTCAGGTTGTGGTTAAATGTATGACAGAGCTGGTTATAGTGATTCTGCTGATCACATATAGTAAGTACTGTAGTGACCAAAACAGACAGACAATCACTGCTTAATTAAGCACCTGTCGCAACAGTAACGAGCCAAAAGAGTGAAGACAACATTTTGTCTAATTGTCTATTAAAGATTGGGGAACCCTGGTCTACAGGGTTGTCCCCTACTGGTGGTTTTATTTGGCCCCCCAATATCATTGTTGTAAATAAGTCTGTATAAACATCAGTAAATCAGCTACAAGTGATTTTGATTTTGTATTCCCAAGCATAATAGAGACACGTGATTGCATAAATTTAAGCAAGGTTTATTTTGTTTTAGTAAAATATTACATAGGATTGGGATTCTGACAGTCAAATTGCAGTCTACAGATGATTTCTAATCATGTTCCAGCTCGCAAACCCTCCCCTCAAGACAAAAACCTGCCCGCGGCTGAATCTAGTTGATTAACCCTGCCGACAGACAGACAAAGGTTTCTTAATCATTTGTTATAGTGGTGACTGTCATTGAGAGGAACCAGGAATGAGTAGATCTGGAATGCTTACCCCACACCAACAAACAAACACAGATGACAAAAACATCCTCCTAATCTCCATCTAGCATTATCCTGCTCCACCATGGAAAAGAGAAGCAGCTCTGGGCTACCCAAGCAAGTCAATCTTTAGTACACTAAGCATTAAAACTTACCTCTGATTTAGCCGCCGCTCATAGTCACTCCCAAAGTCCTGCAAACCAAGAAAAGCAGAGGAAAAACAAAAATTACCAAATCTGATACTTGAAGACATTGAAGCACTACAGTGCAGCCATTAGTATCAGGTGGACATGGATCTACAGGTAACTGACAAAATAAAGGAAACACCAACATAAAGCATCTTAAAATAATTGTCCAGTGTTTCCAGATTTCTATGTTATATCACCTACACAGAGCACAAAACATTAGGAACACCTTCCTAATATTGAGTTGCACCCCCTTTCACCTACTAAACAGCCTCAATTCATCAGGGCATGGACTCTACAAAGGTGTCAAAAGCGTTCCACAGGGATGCTGGCCCATGTTGACTCCAATGCTTTCCACAGTAGTGTTGAGTTGGCTGGATGTCCTTTGGGTGGTGGACCATTCTTGATACACACGGGAAACTACTACCATACCCCGTTCAAAAGGCACTTAAACCTTTGTCTTTCCCATTCACCACTGAATGGCAAACATACACAATCCAAGTCTCAATTGTCACAAAGCTTAAAAATCATTATTTAACCTGTTTCCTCCACTACATCTACACTGAAGTGGATTTAACAATTGACATAAAAATTTAAAAAATTACCTTTATTTAACCAGGTAGGCCAGTTGAGAACAAGTTCTCATTTACAACTGTGACCTGGCCAAGAAAGCAATGCAACAAAAACAGCCTTACAAACAAACGTACAGTCAATAACACAAAAGAAAATTCGGTATACAGTGTGCGCAAATGAAGTAAGGCAATAAATTGGCCAATAGTGGTGAAGTAATTACAATTTAGCAATTAACACTGGAGTGATAGATGTGCAAGGAGAAATACTGGTGTGCAAAAGAGCAGAAAAACAAAAACAAATATGGGGAAGGGGTAGGTAGTTGGTGGATAAGCTATTTAAAGATGGGCTGTGTACAGCTGCAGCGATCGGTAAGCTGCTCTGACAGCCGATGCTTGAAAGTTAGTGAGGGAGATAGCACTGAAGTTGGAGACTTATCTGGAAGGAAAGGCGGCCAAAATAGGTGTTGGCTTTAGGGATGACCAGTGAAAAATACCTGCTGGAGCACGTGCTACGGGTGGGTGTTGCTATGGTGACCGGTGAGCTGAGATAAGGCAGGGCTTTACCTAGCAAAGAGTTATAGATGACCTGGAGCAAGTGGGTTTGGCGACGAATATGTAGCGAGGACCAGCCAATACAGGACGCAATGGTGGTTAGTATATGGGGCTTTGGTGACAAAACGGATTGCTCTGTGATAGACTGTATCCAATTTACTGAGTAGAGTGTTAGAGGCTATTTGGTAAATGATATCGCGAAGTCAAGGATCGGTAGGATGGTCAGTTTTACGAGGGGTGTTTGGCAGCATGAGTGAAGGAGGCTTTGTTGCGAAACAGGAAGCCGATTCTAGATTTAAATTTGGATTAGAGATGCTTAATGTAAGTCTGTAAGGAGAGTTTACAGTCTAGCCAGACACCTAGGTATTTGTAGTTGTCCACATATTCTAAGTCAGAACCATCCAGAGTAGTGATGCTAGTTGGGCGGGCAGCGATCGGTTGAAGAGCATGCATTTCATTTTACTAGCATTTAGGAGCAGTTGGAGGCCACGGAAGGAGTGTTGAATGGCGTTGAAGCTCGTTTGGAGGTTAGTTAACACAGTGTCCAAAGGGCCAGATGTATACAGAATGGTGTCGTCTGCGTATCGGTGGATCAAGGAATCCCCCGCAGCAAGAGCGACATCATTGATATATACAGAGAAAAGAGTCGGCCTAAGAATTGAACCCTGTGGCACCCCCATAGAGACTGCCAGAGGTCCGGACAACAGGCCCTCCGATTTGACACACTGAACTCGGTCTGAGAAGTAGGTAGTGAACCAGGCGAGGCAGTCATTAGAGAAACCAAGGCTGTTGAGTCTGCCGATATGTTATGAATTTTATGAATAATGACTAAATTATGTATACATTTAACTTAGTTATAGTTCTAACAGAATTCTACCCTGTCTCTGTATAATAAATAATGTTTGTCAATAAGAAAGAGGGACTGTCAGCAGGCAAGGAACTGTGGCAGACAACAGGGAAGGAAGTCTCCCCACCCAGGGAGGGGAGAATCCTTGGGCTTGTAGTAGATTGTATAAAAGGTGGCAGGCAATGTATGAGAAGGAGAAGACTTGTGAACTATATTGTCATTGTCTTAGAGGGACAGTTATAACGAAATGAGAGGTATATAAACCAATGTACATGTAAGGATGGGCAGAGCTCTCGCAAATAAACATTCTGACTATTGTAGACTGGCTTCTGTGTGTTTCATTTCAACAAGAACCTTACAAATTCTTGGTAACAGACCGAGTAGTTTAATTGAAGTTCAGTTTATGAACATTGAGAACATAATTCTCTTAACACGATAAGAATATGGTGATTGACAGGGTCGAAAGCCTTGGCCAGGTCGATGAAGACGGCTGCACAGTACTGTTTCCTACCGATGGTGGTTATGATATTTAGGACCTTGAGCGTGGCTGAGGTGCACCCATGACCAGCTCGGAAACCAGATTGCATAGTGGAAGGTACGGTGGGATTCGAAATGGTCGGTGATCTGTTTGTTAACTTGGCTTTCGAAGATTTTAGAAAGGCAGGGCAGGATGGATATAAGTCTGTAGCAGTTTGGGTCTAGAGTCTCCCCCTTTGAAGAGGGGGATGACCACGACCGCTTTCCAATCTTTAGGAATCTCAGACGATACAAAAGAGAGGTTTAACAGACTAGTAAATAGAGGTTGCAACAATTGTGGCGGATAATTTTAGGAAGAGAGGGTCTAGTTGCTGCAGGGGGTGCAGCGCTGTTGGCCGGGGTAGCCAGGTGGAAAGCATGGCCAGCCGTAGAGAAATGCTTATTGAAATTCTCGATTATCGTGGATTTATCAGTGGTTACAATGTTTCCTAGTCTCAGTGCAGTGGGCAGCTGGGAGGAGGTACTCTTATTCTCCATGGACTTTAGTGTCCCAAAACCTTTTGGAATTGGTGCTGCAGGACGCAAATTTCTGTTTGAAAAAGCTAGCCTTTGCTTTCCTGACTGTGTATATTGGTTCCTGACTTCCCTGAAAAGTTGCATATTGCGGAGACTATTCAATGCTAGTGCAGTACGCCTTAGGGTGTTTTTGTGCTGGTCAAGGGCAGTCAAGTCTGGAGTGAACCAAGGGCTCTATCTGTTCTTAATTTTCTGAAAGGGGTATGCTTATTTAAGATGGTGAGGAAAGCACTTTTAAAGAACAACCAGGGATCCTCCTCAAAGCTATACGGGATCATAGCTTTCACCTGGATTCAAATCAACGGTCACATGCGCCACTCAAGAATATACTAAATAAAATTATAACAAAACAACGAGGCTACAGTTGAAGTCGGAACTTTACATACACCTTAGCCAAATACATTTACACTCAGTTTTCCACAATTCCTGACACTTAATCCTACTAAAAACTCCCTGGCTTAGGTCAGTTAGGATCACCACTGTATTTTAAGAATGTAAAATGTCGGAATAATAGTAGAGAGAATTATCTATTTCAGATTTTATTTCTTTCATCACATTCCAGAAGTTTACATACACTCAATTAGTATTTGGTAGCATTGCCTTTAAATTGTTTAACTTGGGTCAAACGTTTCGGATAGCCTTCCACAAGCTTCCCACAATAATTGGGTGAACTTTGGCCCATTCCTCTTGAAAGAGCTGGTGGAACTGAGTCAGGTTTGTAGGCCTCCTTAATCACACATGCTTTTTCAGTTCTGCCCACAAATGTTCTATCGGATTGAGGTCAGGGCTTTGTGATGGCCACTCCAATACCTTGACTTTGTTGTCCTTAAGCCATTTTGCCACAACTTTGGAAGTATGCTTGGGGTCATTGTCTATCTGGAAGAACCATTTCCAACTTCCTGACTGATGTCTTGAGATGTTGCTTCAATATATCCACATAATATTCCTTTCTCCTGATGCCATCCATTTTGTGAAGTGCACCAATCCCTACTGCAGCAAAGCACCCCCACAACATGATGCTGCCACGTGCTTCACGGTTGGGATGGTGTTCTTCAGCTTGCAAGCCTCCCCCTTTTTCCTCCAAACATAACGATGGTCATTATGGCCAAACAGTTCAATTTGTTTCATTAGACCAGAGGACATTTCTCCAAAAAGTATGATCTTTGTCCCCGTGTGCAGTTGCAAACTGGAGTCTGGCTTTTTTATGGCGGTCTTCCTTGCTGAGCAGCCTTTCAGGTTATGTCAATATAGGACTTGTTTTACTGTGGATTTTGTACCCGTTTCCTCCAGCATCTTCACAAGGTCCTTTGCTGTTGTTCTGGGATTGATTTGCACTTCTCGCATCAAAGTACATTCATCTCTAGGAGAGGGAACGCATCTCCTTCCTGAGCGGTATGGCGGCTGCGTGGTCCCATGGTGTTTATACTTGTGTACTATTGTTTGTACAGATGAACGTGGTACCTTGAGGTGTTTGGAAATTGCTCCCAAGGGTGAACCAGACTTGTGGAGGTCTACAATTTTGTTTCTGGAGGTCTTGGCTGATTTCTTTTGATTTTCCCATGATGTCAAGCAAAAAGGCACTGAGTTTGAAGGTAGGCCTTGAAATACATCCACAGGTACACCTCCAATTGACTCAAATTATGTCAATTAGCCTATCAGAAGCTTCTGAAGCCATGACAATTTTCTTGCATTTTCCAAGCTTTTTAAAGGCAGTCAACTTAGTGCATGTAAACTTCTGACCCACTGGAATTGTGATACAGTGAATTATAAGTGAAATAATCTGTCTAAACAATTGTTGGAAAAATTACTTGTGTCATGCACAAAGTAGATGTCCTAAACAACTTGCCAAAACGATAGTTTGTTCACAAATTTCTTGTTGAGGGGTTGAATAACGAGTTTTAATGACTCCAACCTAAGTGTATGTAAACTTCCAACTTCAACTGTATATACAGGGGGTACCGGTACCGAGTCAGTGTGCGGGGGTACAGGTTAGAGGTAATTTGTTCATGAAGGTAGGGGTGACGTGTCTATACATAGATAATAAACAGCGAGTAGCAGCAGTGTACAAAACAATGTAAATAGTTTTTTTTGGGGGGGTGGGGGCAATGTAAATAGTCCGTTGGCCATTTGATTCATTGTTCAGTAGTCTTATGGCTTGGGGATAGAAGCTGTTAAGGAGGCTTTTAGTCCTAAACTTGGCGTTCCAGTACCGCTTGCCGTGCAGTAGAAGAGAAATCACTCTATAACTTGGGTGACAAGATTCTGACAATTTTATGGGCTTTCCTCTGACACCGCCTATTATATAGGGTCCTGGATGGAAGGAAGCTTGGGCCCAGTGATGTACTAATGTTCTTTGAGTAAATAGCAAGCATTTTTAAAACTCTGTTTGAGACAAGTTTGAGGTGAGGTTTTTGAAGTGTTTTTCTACAATTTATGCTTTGACCACAATTACGAGTATAGGACGAGTCAACATTATTTAGGTATAAGTTAACAGAAAAGGGCCTTGAGCCACCACGAGCCGCCACAACAACTTCAACGGGCCTTGGCATAGATTCTACAAGTGTCTGGATCTCTATTGGAGGGATGCCACAGCATTCTTCCACAAGAAATTCCATCATTTGGTGTTTTGTTGATGGTGGTGGAAAACACTGCCCCGGGCACCGCTCCAGAATCTCCCATAAGTGTTCAATTGGGTTGAGATCTGGTGACAGACACACAAAACAGTAGGTATCTAATAAAACATCATCATATAAGAAATATGACAACTCACAAATGTTCATTGTTAAATCGGTCGACCTCTAGTATCTAGGTTTTGATTTTTCAACGCCGATACCGATTATTGGAGGACCAAAAAAAGCCGATACCGATTAAATCGGACGATTTTTAAAATGTATTTGTAATAATGACAATTACAACAATACTGAATGAACACTTATTTTAAGAAAGTAAAAGTGCAATATGTGCCATGTAAGAAAGCTAACGTTTAAGTTCCTTGCTCAGACCATGAGAACATATGAAAGCTGGTGGTTCCTTTTAACATGAGTCTTCAATATTCCCAGGCAAGAAGTTTTAGGTTGTATTTATTATAGGAATTATAGGACTATTTCTCTCTATACGATTTGTATTTCATATACCTTTGACTATAGGATGTTCTTATAGGCACTTTAGTATTGCCAGTGTAACAGTATAGCTTCTGTCCCTCTCCTCGCTCCTACCTGGGCTCAAAACAGGAACACAACGACAACAGCCACCCTCGAAGCAGCGTTACCCATGCAGAGCAAGGGGAACAACTTCTCCAAGTCTCAGAGCGAGTGACGTTTGAAACGCTATTAGCGTGCACCCCGCTAACTAGCTAGCCATTTCACATCGGTTACACCAGCCTAATCTCAGGAGTTGGTAGGCTAGAAGCACAGCGAAGAGCTTCTGGCAAAACGCACGAAAGTGCTGTTTGAATGAATTCTTACGAGCCTGCTGCTGCCTACCACCGCTCAGTCAGACTGCTCTATCAAATCATAGACTTAGTTATAACATAAGACAGAAATACGAGCCTTAGGTCATTAATATGGTCGAATCCGGAAACTATCATCTTGAAAACGAGACGTTTATTCTTTCAGTGAAATACGGAACCGTTCTGTATTTTATCTAACGGGTGGCATCCATAAGTCTAAATATTCCTGTTACATTGCACAACCTTCAATGTTATGTCATAATTACGTAAAATTCTGGCAAATTAGGCGGCCCAAACTGTTGCATATACACTGACTCTGCATGCAATGAACGCAAGAGAAGTGACACTATTTCACCTGGTTAATATTGCCTGCTAACCTGGATTTATTTTAGCTAAATATGCAGGTTTAAAAATATATACTTCTGTGTATTGATTTTAAGAAAGGCATTGACGTTTATGGTTAGGTACACATTGAAGCAACGATACACACCGCATCGATTATATGCAACGCAGGACACGCTAGACAAACTAGTAATATCATCAACCATGTGTAGTTAACTAGTGATTATGATTGATTGTTTTTTTATAAGATAAGATTAATGCTAGCTAGCAACTTACCTTGGCTTCTACTGCATTCGCGTAACAGACAGGCTCCTCGTGGGAGTGCAATGTAATCAGGTGGTTAGAGCATTGGACTAGTTAACGGTAAGGTTGCAAGATTGGTTCCCCCGAGCTGACAAGGTTAAAAATCTGTCGTTCTGCCCCTGAACAAGGCAGTTAACCCACCGTTCCTAGGCAGTCATTGAAAATAAGAATGTGTTCTTAACTGACTTGCCTAGGTAAATAAAGATTATATAAAGGTGTTAAAAAAAAAAATAATTGTATATATTAATCATTGTCCAAAAATACAGATTTCCGAATGTTATGACAACTTGAAAATCGGCCCTAATTAATCGGCCGACCTCTACTAGATACCTCGGTGATGTCATTTACAAAATAGCCTCCAAAACCCTACTCAATAAATTGGATGCAGTCTATCACAGTGCCATCCGTTTTGTCACCAAAGCCCCATTTACTACCCACCACTGCGACCTGTACACTCTCGTTGGCTGGCCCTCGCTTCATACTCGTCGCCAAACCCACTGGTTCCAGGTCATCTACAAGACCCTGCTAGGTAAAGTCCCCCCTTATCTCTGCTCGCTGGTCACCATAGCAGCACCTATCTGTAGCACGCGCTCCAGCAGGTATATCTCTCTAGTCACCCCCAAAACCAATTCTTCCTTTGGACGCCTCTCCTTCCAGTTCTCTGCTGCCAATGACTGGAACGAACTACAAAAATCTCTGAAATTGGAAACACCTATCTCCCTCACTAGCTTTAAGCACCAGCTGTCAGAGCAGCTCATAGATTACTGCACCTGTACATAACCCATCTACAATTTAGCCCAAACAACTACCTCTTTACCTACTGTATTTATTTTATTAATTTATTTTGCTCCTTTGCACCCCATTATTTTCTGTCTCTACTTTGCACTTTCTTCCGCTGCAAACCAACCATTCCAGGGTTTTTTTTTAGTTTTATTTTACTTGCTGTGTTGTATTCACTTCACCTCCATGGCCTTTTATATTTTTATTTATTTATTTTATTTATTTATACATATATTTGTTTGCCTTCACCTCCCTTATCTCACCTCACTTGCTCACATTGTATATAGACTTATTTTTTTTTCACTGTATTATTGACTATATGTTTGTTTTACTCCATGTGTAACTATGTGTTGTTGTATGTGTCGAACTGCTTTGCTTTATCTTGGCCAGGTCGCAATTGTAAATGAGAACGTGTTCTCAATTTGCCTACCTGGTTAAATAAAGGTTAAATAAATAAATAAAAATAAATAAATAAATAAATACCTGGCTTTATGAGAGGTGAGCGCCACTAAATGGAGAGAATGGAACCATTCTTCATGATAAAGTTTCACAACAGTAATATCTTCAGAACATTTCTTATTGTACCAGGAGGGACATCATAGACTGGGAGTATCAGGATAGAGCTACAGATGTAGGATCTTAAATTTCATCACTTTGTTGCTGCGAATTTTGTGCCCAGCAGGAAATGCAAACTTATACTGTATTTGAGTTTTTAAAAGGCTTCTAAAGTTTGTCATTTTCACTTTGAAATTTCAGACTTGATTTTCCCTAAAGAAAAATGTATCAACCTCTACAGAAATGTCTGTAAATTATTAAATACATAATTCCTTTCCTGTTGTAGCAAACTGGCTCTAATTAAGATCCTACATCTGTACATGGTGACAGGTAACTGAGGTGGGCCATTCTCCAGAAGTTTCACCTACTAAAACCTGAGGGATGTTAACCAAAGCACTAGTAGCAAGAGCTGCAATCTCCCTGCCAAGGTAAGGTAGGCTGCGCCAGAGTACAGCAACAATGAGAGCAAATACTTGTGACAAGTTGTATCCAGTAATGCATTTCAACTCCAAAAACACACGCCACTTTCCATTTCTGAACTAACTAAATAGGGCAAGCATTACACTTGTGATGAGCAGATGAGGTTAAAAACAGCAAAGAAATCTCATTGTCTTTTATAAAAATTAGAAGTTTGACAAACACACAAACAGTGAGTAAAGTAAAGGCTTATGTCCCCATCTAAACAAACAGTGCCGGTAAGGTAATATGGTTGGCCTCTACCCAGGGGAAGGGCACCGAGGGGCTAGGTGAAGCACACCAGGGAGGGTAATCCAATAGTTGACCTGAACAGCCCTGCAACCGCTACAAGTGAAATTCCAGCCATAATTCTGCCACAGCAAGACATAAAAAGGAACAAGTTAGAGCCATGAATGGAAAGAGGATTTCACTTCGTAGGGAAGAGTCTAAAACCGTGGAATGAAACTCTGCGTGGGTAAAGAAGCAGAGCATTTAGGTAGTGATTGCACTTTTGTTTCCATGACTGATCAAAACTCGTTTCCTCATGGCTCTCTTGTCCCTCTGCAGCAGACATACGGTGAGCAATATGTTAAAGCACATCTGTCCATCAAAATAACATCAAATTGATTAGAAATACAGTGCAGATATTGTTAATGTTGTAAATGACTATTGTAGCTGAAAACAGCAGATTTTTGTTATGGAATATCTAAATAAGCGTACAGAGGCCCATTATCAGCACCCATCACTCCTGTGTTCCAATGGCACGTGTTGTTAGCTAATCCAAGTGATCATTTTAAATAGGCTAATTGGTCATTAGAAAACCCTTTTTTAATTGTGTAAGCACAGCTGAAAACTGTTGTGCTGATTTAGAGAAACAATAACTCTGGCTTGCTTTAGACTAGTTGAGTATCAGAGAACATCAGCATTTGCGGGTTCGATTACAGGCTCAAAAGGGACAGAAACAAAGGCGTTTCTTCTGAAACTCGTCAGTCTATTCTTGTTCTGAGAAATGAAGGTTATTCCATGCGAGAAATTGCCAAGAAACTGAAGATCTCATACAACGATGTGTACTACTCCCTTCACAGAACATCGCAAACGGTCTCTAACCAGAATAGAAAGAGTGGGAGGCCCCGGTGCACAACTGAGCAAGAGGACAAGTACATTAGTGTCTCGTTTGAGAAACAGACGCCTCGCAAGTCCTCAACTGGCAGCTTCATGATATAGTACCCACAAAACACCAGTCTCAACGTCAACAGTGAAGAGGGGACTCCAGGAGGCTGAGTTCCTCTGTCCAGTGTCTATGTTCTTTTGCCCATCTTAATCATTTATTGGCCAGTCTGATATATGGCTTTTTCTTTGCAACTTTGCCTAGAAGGCCAGCATCCCGGAGTCGCCTCTTCACGTTGAGACTGGTGTTTTTAGGATACTATTTAAATGGACAAAAAAAAAGAAGTTATTTTCTTTCAAAAACAAGGACATTTAAGTGACCCCAAACTTTTGAACGGTAGTGTATATAGAATCGCAATACATATTGCAATCGTGATATCACATCATGAGATCCCTGGCAATTCCCAGCGCTACATGTAGGGCAAATAGCTATATTTCACTTTTGCTATTCTTGGCAAATTCATGTAGCCTACCTTCCACCGTCACAACAGCTACCATATTGTTACCCCACCACCGTCCTCCCCTCAATGCTTTCCCTTCACTTCTCATTCCCTCCACCGTTCATGTGGGAATGACATCATAGCTGCAGCAGTCTCCTGAGGGGCTTGGCTGCTCCTCATCAGACAGAGCCCTGGAGCAACGAGGCAGTCAGTCAGTCAATTCCAGCCCGCATGGAAAGTGAGTGACAGGGAAGGCCAGTCCTCAGTCATGCCAGCTCAACTATCTCCATCCTCATGACAAACTTGTTTCTTTTTTCACATTTCTTTTTCACATTGCTGGTGTAATGAGTCAGGCCCAATGACTCAGTATTTTAAGGCAAAGAAGCAGTCTAATGAAAGAAAATAAAGATCAGCTAATGCTATGGTCCCAGTTCTTGATAAAATGATGATTGTTCTCATCATTGAAACAAATCCACCCTCTACTCCTTAGTAGGGGCTAGTGCCTAGTGGAGACATACAACCTTCCTTCCTGCTGGAGGCTTGTGTCTTTGTTGAGTTTAGCATGACTACAGTTTATATTAACAGTTAGCACCCCCAACTGGTCGAGGTGTACTATCAATTAAAAAACAGTACTTTGACTGTAACTATAATTTCTATATGAGTGACATCACATGCCATTGGGGTGATTTGTGTAGGCGTAACTGTTATATTTTGGAATATCAAAAAGTGGTCATGTTATTGTTTAGAATTACCTTGCATTTTGTGATGGGATTAAAGCAATGGCTAAAGTTAATATGGACTCGTGGTTCAGCTGACAAATAAAACACATCAACACAAGGAGCAGTAACATGATTCCCTTTGTCATTTTGGAAGTGTTCAAGATGGCAAAGGGATGACATTCTTTTACTTGTCTGTATTGTCAGACTACTCTCTGTATGGGAAATTACTAGGCCTCTACCACATGACATGGCTGTATGAAGTTATGCCACATTTCACCTCATTGACAGTTCTTTTAGAAGACATTATATAAATCAGTATATAGAACAGACCATGCTGTCCATAATAACACTGGTTTTGGCAAAAGTAGCTAGCTAGCTAAATGTTAACATTCAGTACCGTTACACACAAAAAAAATGTGTTAGCTGGTTAGCAAGCTAGTTTACTACATTCACCAGCAGGATAAAGAAGAAAACAGCACCGACCTTGTTTAAAAGCACTTCCATTTAACGAGCAAACTAGCTACTACTAACTAGTTGTGGGTTTTAAAGCTCAACTTTCTAACAACGTTGTGTGCAATAAAATGTTGTTTAATACATACTCAAGGTACCTATGCATGATAAGAATGCAAACTAGGTACCTAATACCATAGTAATTTGGAAATGTCAAGTAGTAGCTAGCTAATGTTGGTCATTAGTATGTTAACGTTACATCAATTGCTAGTTAGTTAAAGAAAATAAGTATACGCTAGCTAACTAGGTAGCCTACGTGTATTGTGGGTCAGTTGGGTAGCTACCTAATAACTTTATTGGCTAGCAATAGCATTGTTACTGAGATGCAACTTTGCTTGCTAGCTTTTCCAAACAGCTAGCTACCTTGCTAGTGATGGAGTTGAGCCTAGTACTAAGCTAACTTATCCCATCGCTACAAAACACTAGCTACAAGGCCTACCTATGTTACTCCCACGTATCCCCGGTGTTTTCTTGCGCGTTTTTTTTTTTTGACGTTTCTAGAACGTCTCTCCAGCTATTTCCAAACTTACCTCTCCCGCGTTGGTGGTGGTAGTGCTGGCTGTGGATGCAGCGCTTGGGGTAGGGGAGCGCTGCAAAGTAACCAGAGCCATGACTGGGAGAATCTGCACAGGCCGATGTAGCCTGCCCAGAGAATGGCTTTTATTTCGGGTGAAGAACCTGAGGAAGTTGCTTCTTGATGTCAACGTCTATTGCGGTCGAAGCAGAGAATTTCATCGTCGGTATTACATTTCCATCGTCCTAAAATATGGCAGACAGAGCCTCAGTTGTTGCTTTTGAATGTTCTCTAATAAAAATACATTCATGTAATATTAAGAACGTGCAGTGCAGACACACGTCGTTCCTTATGCTGCGGCTTTCACACTAGCTAGCCTCTTTAGCCTGCACAAAACAGCTTCAACCAGGCAGGAGTATGTAGGGATGCGAGCGTATACCATAATGCCAGCCAACCAGACAGCTAGAGCTGCTGTCTGTCTGTGTGTTGATGCTGAATTCAAACATTCAATGGTCTGGTCCAATGGATGTTATCAAAATCTGTCTACCTGTTTAAACAGTGTATTTCACTTTGCCTGTCGGTAAAAATAACTTCATTTCTCAAAAGTGACATGCATTCCCATGTGTTTTACTGTGAGATTTGCGTAAAAATTCGAAAGGATTTTTTTGCCACGAATCCTCATCTCAAAATGTTGATTCATGAGCGGATTCTATTATGCTCTACTCCGGGGGAGTGGGCTAAAGTCCATCACGGCACTGGTAATGGGGACATACATATATGCCAACAAAATAACATGTTGCTCAGTGTGTGTGTGTGTGTGTTAACTATACTAGAAAGCTTAAAAGGCCTCTAAAATTGTAAATATCGGTATAGGTTTTTTTGTATCAGCCAAACACTTCATATCAGTGCATCCCTAGTTTCAGATGTTCTAGTAAGATGGGCAGGGACTTTGCTGTCCTAGCTTCAGGAGGAAGCTGGTTCCACCATTGGGGTGCAGGACAGAGAAGAGCTTGGACAAGGTTGAGAGGGAGCTGGGAAGGCCAAGAGACCCGAGGTGGCAGAATGGAGCGCTCGGGTTGTGGTGCAGGGTTAAAGCATAGCCTGAAGTTAGGGAGGGGCAGTTCCTCTTGCTGTTCTATAGCTAAGCACCATGGTCTTGTAGTAGATGCGAGCTTCGACTGTAAGCCAGTGGAGTGTGCGGAGGAGCAGGGTGACATGAGATTACTTGGGAAGGTTGAAAACCAGGTGGGCTGCAGTGTTCTGTGTAAGTAGCACACGTGGGGAGCCCAGCCAACAGCGAATTGCAGTGGTCCAGACAGGAGAGGACAAGTCCCTGCATTAGGACCTGCGCCGCTTCCTGTGTGAGGTAGGGTCGTACTCTATGGATGTTGTAGAGCATGAACCTGCAGGAGCAGGTCACTGCTTTGATGTTGGCAGAGAACGACAGGGTGTTGTCCAGGGTCACGCCAAGGTTCCTTGCACTCTGGGAGGGCAACAGTGGAGATGTCAACCGTGATGGAGAGGTCTTTGAGCAGGAAAGCCTTCGCCGGGAGGAAGAGCAGTTCCATCTTGCCGAGGTTGAGCTTGAGGTGTTGGGCCGACATCCAAGTTGAGATATGTTTTTATTTAACCTTTGTTTAACTAGACAAGTCAGTTAAGAACAAATTCTTATTTACAATTATGGCCTAGGAACAGTGGGTTAACTGCCTTGTTCAGGGGCAGAACAACAGATTTATACCTTGTCAGCTCGGGGATTCAATCTAGCACCTTTTGGTTACAACGCTCGAACCACTTGGCTACCTGCCACCCCATCTGCCAGGTACGCAGAGATGCGTGTCACAACTTGGGTGTCAGAAAGGGGAAAGGAGAAAAGTAGTTGAGTGTCATACGCATTGCAATGATAGGAGAGACCATGTGAGGATATGACGGAGCCAAGAGTGTGCATAGCCTGAGACGCCCAGCCCTGAGAGGGTGAAGAGTAGGATCTAAGGGTTCGCAGTGTCGACAACAGCAGATAGATCTAGGAGGATGAGAACAGAGGAGAGAGTCAGCTTTGGCAATGCGGAGAGCCTTCGTGACACAGAGAAGTGCAGTCTCGGTTGAGTGACCCATCTTGAAGCCTGACTGGTTAGGGTCAAGAAGATTGTTCTGAGAGAGATAACGAGAAAGTGTATCAGAGACAGCACACTTAAGTGTTTTGGAAAGAAAATAAAAGGGATACAGGTCTATAGTTTTTCACGTCAGATGAGTCGAGTGTTGATTTCTTGAGGAGGGGAGCAACTCGGGCCATTTTGAAGTCAGAGGGGATGCAGCCAGTGGACAGGAATGAGATGAGGGAAGTAAGGAATGGGAGGAGGTCTCCAGAGATGGTCTGAGAAGGGAGGAGGGGATGGGGTCGAGCGGGCAGGTTGTTGGGCGGCCAGACCTCACTAGTCGCAGGATGTCGTCTGAAGAGAGAGGGGAGAAAGAGGTCAAGGTGTAGGACAGTTCTGTGTGAGTGAGACCAGTGGACTCAATAGGCTGAGTGAATGAGTAGCAGATATCAACCTTTTTTTCAAAGTGGTTGACAAAGTCGTCCACAGAGGGAGGGGGAGCGGTGGAGTGTTGAGGGAGGAGAGGGTCGAGAAGAGTTTCTTATGGTTAGAGGCAGAAGCTTGAAATTTAGAGTGGTAGAAATCTGCTTTAGCAGCGGATACAGAGGAAGAAAAGGTAGAGAGGAGAGAGTGAAAGGATGATAGGTCCTCCAGAAGTTTAGATTTCCTCCATTTACGCTCAGCTGCCCACGTCCTTGTTCTGTAAGCTCGCAATGAGTCACTCTGCCACAGAGCAGAAGAGGAGGGCCGAGCCGGACGGGAGGAAAGGGGACAGTGCGAGTCATAGGATGTGGAAAGGGAGGAGAGTAGGATGAAGAGGCAGAATCAGGAGGATTTAGCAGAAGGGAGAGATAATAGGATAGAAGAGAAAAGAGTTGTGAGAGAGATAGCAAAGATTACAAAGGCGCATGACCATGTGGGTAGGGGCTGGGTAGTTAGGGTTGGAGGAAAGGGAGACAGAAAAAGAAAGAAAGTAGTGATCAGAGAGACCTGGAGGGGGATTGCAGTGCGATTAGTAGGCGAGCAGCCTCTAGTAAAGATGAGGTCAAGCGTAGTGCCTGCCTTGTGAGTTGGAGGGGATTGGGAAAGAGTGAGTTCAAAAGAGGCATGGAGTTTAAAGAGAGTTGGAAAGAAATTAATCTAAGGCAGACGTTGGGAGGTTGAAGTCGCCAAGTCGATGGTGAACCATCGTCAGGAAATTAGCTTATCAAAGTGTCAAGCTCATTGAGGAACTCTCCAAGGGAACCTGTTGGGCAATAGATGACAATAATGATAAGCTTGAGTGGACAAGTGACAGCATGGAATTCAAATGAGGAGATGGACAGGTGAGAGGGGGAGAAAAGAGAATCTCCATTTAGGAGAAATGAGTAGACCCGTGCCACCACTGCAACTACCAGATGCTCTCGGACTATAAGAGAAACCCTAGTTAGATGAAGAAAGAGCAGCTGGGGTAACAGTGTTCTCTGGGGTGATCCATGTCTGCTTTTGAATGTTCTCCAATAAAAATAAATGTATGTAATATTAAGAACGTGCAGTGCAGACACATATTGTTCGTCAAGGGACTGAAGGGCAGCATTGTCACGTCCATCTCAGCCTTTCTCAAACGCAGATGGGCAGTTCCAAACACTGCCGGAGACCCGGAATTCCACAAAAAATTGAATTAAATCAAATTTTATTGGTCACATACACATATTTAGCAAATGTTATTGCGAAATGCTTGTGTTCCTAGCGCCAACAGTGCAGTAGTATAACAGTGCAGTAGTATCTAAAAACAATTCACAACAATACACACAAATCTAAAAGTAAAATAATGGAACTAAGAAATATATAAATGTTAGATCGACTAATGTCGGAAAGGCATTGACTAAAATACAGTAGATCAGTAAAGCAGTATGTAAACATTAGTTTAACGGTATTAAAGTGGCCAGTGATTCCAAGTCTATGGATACAGGGCAGCAGCCTGTAATGTGCAGGGTTGCGTAACCGGGTGGATGCCGGCTAGTGATGAATATTTAACAGTCTGATGACCTTAAGATAAAGCTGGGACGGAGAGACTGAAAAACAGCTTCTGATGCACCTGTACTGACCTCGCCTTCTGGATGATAGCGAGGTGAACAGGCCGTGGCTATGATGGTTGATGTCCTTGATCTTTTTTGCCTTCCTGTGACATCGGGTGCTGTAGGTGCCTGGAGGGCAGGTAGTTTGCCCCCAGTGTTGCGTTAGGCAGACTGCACCACCCTCTGGAGAGCCCTGCAGTTCCGGGCGGTGCAGTTGCCATACCAGGCGGTGATACAGCCTGACCAGATTCTCTCAATTGTGCATCTGTAAAAGTTTGTGAGGGTTTTAGGGGCCATACCAAATTTCTTCAGCTTCCTGAGGTTGAAGAGGCGCTGTTGCGCCTTCTTCACCACACTGTGTGGGTGGGCCATTTCAGTTTGTCAGTGATGTGTACCTTGAGCAACTGGAAGCTTTCCACCTTCTCCACTGTGGTCCTATAAATGTGGATAAGGGCGTGCTCCCTCTGCTGTTTCCTGAAGTACACAATCAGTTCCTTTGTTTTTTAGACATTGAGTGAGAGGTTATTTTCCTGGCACCACTCTCCCAGGGCCCTCACCTCCTCCCTGTAGGCTGTCTCGACATTATTGGTGATCAGGCCTACTACTCTTGTGTCGCCTGCAAATGTGATGATTGAGTTGGAGGCGTGCGTGGCCACGCAGTCATGAGTCAACCGAGAGTACAGGAGGGGGCTGAGCACGCACCCTTGTGGGGTCCCTGTGTTGAGGATCAGCGAAGTGGAGGTGTTGTTTCCTACTTTAACCATTTGGGGGCGGCCCGTCAAGAAGTCCAGGACCCAGTTGCACAGGGCTGGGTTCAGACCCAGGGCCCCGAACTTAATGATGAGCTTGGAGGGTGCTATGGTATTGAATGCTGAGCTATTGTCAATGAACAGCATTCTTACATAGGTATTCCTCTTGTCTAGATGAGATAGGGCAGTGTGCAATGCGATGGCGATTGCATCGTCTGTGGATCTATTGGGGCGGTAAGCAAATTGTAGTGGGGCTAGGTTGTCAGGAAAGGTAGAGGTGATATGATCCTTAAGTAGCCTCTCAAAACAGTTATTGATGATAGAAGTGAGTGCTACGGGGTGATAGTCATTTAGTTCAGTTACCTTTGCTTTCTTGGGTACAGGAACAATAGTGGACATCTTGAAGCAAGTGGGGACAGCAGACTGGGATAGGGAGAGATTGAATATGTCCGTAAACACTACAGCCAGCTGGTCTGAGCATGCTCCGAGGTCTCGGCTAAGCATGCCGTCTGGGTCGGCAGCCTTGCGAGGGTTAACACGCTTAAATGTCTTACTCACATCGGCCACGGAGAAGGACAGCCCACAGTCCTTGGTAGCGGGTTGCGTCGGTGGCACTGTGTTATCCTCAAAGCGGGCAAAGAAGGTGTTTAGCTTGTCCGGAAGCAAGACGGTGTCCACGACATGGCTGGTTTTTCCTTTGTAGTCCATGATTGTCTGTAGACCCTGCCACATACGTCTCGTGTCTGAGCCGTTGAATTGCGACTTCACTTTGTTTGATTGCCTTACGGGGGGGGAATAACCACACTGTTTGTATTTGGCCATATTCCCAGTCACCTTGCCATGGTTAAATGTGGTGGTTCCCGCTTTCAGTTTTGCACAAATGCTGCCATCTATCCAGTTTCTGGTTTGGGTAGGTTTTAATAGTCACAGTGGGTACAACATCTCCTATACACTTCCTGATTAACTCTGTCACCGTATCAGAGGCCACCTGGAACATATACCAGTCCGCGTGATCAAAACAATCTTGAAGCATGGATTCCGATTGGTCAGACCAGCGTTTAATAGACCTTAGCACAGGTACTTCCTGTTTGTGTTTCTGCCTATTGGAAGGAAGGAGCAAAATGGAGTCGTGATCAGATTTGCTGAAGAGAGGGCGGGGGAGGGCCTTGTAGGTATTACAAAAAGTTGAGTAGCAGTGACCATGTTTTACCAGCGCGAATACTGTTGGCAGAACTTCGGTAGCATTTTCCTCAAATTTACTTAATCCCCAGCTACAAAAAAATCTGGCCTCAGGATATGTGGTTTCCAGTTTGTATAAAGTCCAGTGTAGTTCTTTGAGGGCCGTCGTGGTATCGGCTTGAGGGGGAAATATACATGTCTGTGACTATAACCGAAGAGAATTCTCTTGGGAGCTAATTCATTCGGCATTTGATTGTGAGGTATTCTAGGTCAGGTGAACAAAAGGACTTGGGTTTCTGTATGTTATCACAGTCACACCATGAGTGGTTAATCATGAAACATACACCCCACCTTTCCCGGAGAGTTCTTTATTCTTGTCTGCGCGATGTACTGAGAACCCAGATGGCTGAATGGACAGGGACAGGATATCACGAGAGCCATGTTTCCGTGAAACAGAGTATGTTAAAAGCCCTGATCTCTCTGGAAGGAGATCCTCGCCCTGAGCTAGTCTACTTTCTTTTCTAGAGACTGAACATAAGCAAGTAATATTCTCTGAAGCGGGGGATGGTGTGCACGTGTAACAGTATAACTTTAAACCGTCCCCTCGCCCCGACCCGGGCGCGAACCAGGGACCCTCTGCACACATCGACAACAGTCACCCACGAAGCAGCGTTACCCATCGCTCCACAAAAGCCACGGCCCTTGCAAAGCAAGGGGCAACACTACTTAAGTCTCAGAGCAAGTGACGTAACTGATTGAAATGCTACTAGCGCGTACCCGCTAACTAGCTAGCCATTTCACATCCGTTACACTCACCCCCCTTTCAACCTCCTCCTTTTCCGCAGCAACCAGTGATCCGGGTCACGGCACCAATGTAACAGTATAACTTTAAACCGTCCCCTCGCCCCGACCCGGGCGCGAACCAGGGACCCTCTGCACACATCGACAACAGTCACCCACGAAGCAGCGTTACCCATCGCTCCACAAAAGCCACGGCCCTTGCAAAGCAAGGGGCAACACTACTTAAGTCTCAGAGCAAGTGACGTAACTGATTGAAATGCTACTAGCGCGTACCCGCTAACTAGCTAGCCATTTCACATCCGTTACACACGCCTCCTGAGTTGGACTAGAAGTCCACTTTGAAAACCTCTTCTCCGCCGGCAGTGTTTTGGAGCAACCTCTGGAATAATTTAAATTGCCCTGAGGGGTACGAACAAAGGATACAATTCAGGAAAGTCGTTTTCCTAGTCGCAATGTAAGCGAGTTACCGTTGCTCTGATATCCAAAAGTTGTTTCCGGCTAAATGTAATAACCCAAAAATAATTCTGGTCTAATAATGTAAGAAATAACACACACAAAAGCAAAACACTGCAAAGTTGCATAGGAGCTAGAAGCAGAGCTGCCATATGTCAGTGCCAACTTACTTATGGGTTGTGCTCCCAGGGTACACTAAATTAGAAGGGTTGCAGCCAAGGGGTGGGGGGCATCTGTAAAGCCTCCAGGGAGAGGTGCGAACAGGTATAAAAAAACACACATAGTTGACAAAGCTACAAAAGAGCTAAATTAGATCATCTGTAAATAACTAGGTAAGATACTCAAGTGAGAGAGTGGTGTGGAGCCTTCCTCTCTTTCCTTCCTCGAACAACTCCACAGAACCCTCTTTGTTTTGCAACAAAACCAACTCCACAGAACCCTCTTTGTTTTGCAACAAAACCGCCACTGAGAAACAAGGGAAGACTGAAGAACTAACACTAATCACTGATTGCCTAGGAGAGGTGAAACCACTCCCCCTCCAATAAAGCCACTGATTACCAAAATAAGTCACAAATTGCCCTGCCCCTTCATATTAGGAGCCGCGGAAGGGTGTGTGTGTCTTCAACTTGCAGCAGGCAGACAAGTTTGCTCAGACAGAATGCGCGTCTGCATTTCAGCTTTTTTCCCTACCCTTGCCCCGCTTGTTAGATATTATGCACATTGATATCTTGATAGCAAATGTCCTTGCCATTTGATTTATCATAGTTGTAGGCTAACATGATTATCCGAAACAGACCGAAACAGAGAAGTGAAAGTGATCGGGTAAAATTACGAAGTGCGGGCAAAGAGAAATACAGCTTTACTCTATCCAATCAGAGCAACAGGATCAACGAACAGCCCGACATTCTCTTTCAGACAGGCAAATTAGCCAGTTGAATTATTTAGACCATGTAGCGCCTCAGTTGACTGATTGACATGAAAAAGATGCGTGCTGGCACCCGTAAATTACTTTTTTTCCAATCACGGATAATTACAAAAAATACTGGGATCATAATCATATACAGAAAATTGCCCATATCACTTATGATACTAGTTTTGTCCAACTACTCGGCACACTTCTAGTTAAGACGGCATCTCATGGAGACATAACTGCACAGTTTGAGCTACTTCAGGAAGTGACGTTGCAGGTTAGCTCAGTGTTGCCCCCTCTCATTCAATAACTCAAGTTGAAGGACGACCGGGTACTGCAGTCCGCCATTATCAACTAAATGATCCTTATAACTTCTTCTGTGTGTGATTTTTAAATAATCGCTTCAAGGACAAACATCTTGTCTATTAGAAGCAATTATTGATACCATGATTGTCTTCTAAAACATGTTTTGTTTACATGAAGATTGACCACGAAAATTGCTATTTTTCCATTCATTGTAATGTATGATCCTGTTTTCTGCTAACAATGCCTGCAGTACCACGGTCGGCCTTGAACTTCCGTGGCTTCAAAGAGAGCGGGTAGTCGCTCTCCCCTGGTTTTACACATCAGTTGGGGTCTCTGTAAGCTACAATATAAGGTCCTCAACCTAGCATCAAAGTGCATCTTTGTAGCTGTGTGGGCTAATATAGTCAAAATGACTCCACATACCCCACAATACAAATTATGATTACATTTTTTCCGTTGTATGCATTGTTTTATTAAATTTTTATTTAACCTAGATTTATTTTCAGTTTCAATGAGTTGTAACAATGTCTCAGAACTCGGCTGAATTCCCTCAATTGAAGGTCAGCTAAGTTAACTTAGGCTACTTAACGTTACTAGCTCGGTATTTGAAGTTGTTATATTATCATTAGTAGTGTATTATCAGGTAAAAGCATATGCTTATTATTCATAATTTCTCAAATATTTATTAGCTAATCATTCAGTCAAATACGCTATGCTACAGCCATTGAATCTGTCTTTGAGCGTTAAGGGACGTTAATGGCTAGCTGTGTCAACGACATTATGTTATTATATTTTTCAATCTTGAAATACAAGGGCAAACGTTATTAATCAGTGACTGAAATTTCGCGCTGCGTGATATTCACTTTCGGACTTGGAGAGCGCTGAAAGCGTTGTAGAACGCCTCTCTGAATAACGGGGCGTGGTTTTGGCTTAACTGCGTTGGGGAAAAGAAAGAAGCGTAAAAAATGGCTCAACATTCGCCTCTCCCCTACAGGTCTTATGGGTTCAAGTACGGTGAAAGTTTTAAATGTAACGTAGTGGAAGTAGATGTCATTTTTTTCATTCTATTAGTTTTAACAAAATATTTTTCTACAGTACATTATTCATTGCCGGTCAAGGCTAATAGAGTGGGATATTTGTATTTTCATATTCAAGCCTTTATCTGCCATGTAGACCCGAGACGACTTCTGTACCTTGGACCGACCATGTGACGCTATATTTGGAGGCGGATTTTCAGTTCGAGGACAAGGCAATTTAGAAGGTAAATCCAGTTTTCCCGCTGTCTCCATTTTATAATGATTTCTAGTTTACTTTAACATTTCTTGAATTATTTGTTCACCTTCTTTTCTTACATTCTGCATCCAACCAATCGCCATTTCGAGAATGTTTCCTTTTCCAAGTTGCAGCAAAGCCATCAAATATCGAGCAAAACAGATACTTCACACTGTTTTTAACCTTCAAGAAGCCTACTTATTAATACCAATCTCTACAGGCTATATTGCTACTTTTTCAGTTTCAGAAGGATTTGTCAAAGTGTGGACACGTGCAGGCTTTACATTTTTTTAAACTAGGTAAGTACATTAATTAAGAACAAATTCTTATTTACAATGACGGCCTACCGGGGAACAGTGGGTTAACTGCCTGGTTCAGTGGCAGAACGACAGATTTTTACCTTGTCAGCTCGGGGATTCGAGCCGGCAACATTTCGGTTACTGGCAAAACGCTCTAACCACTACCTGCCGACCCAAGGCTGCAGCAATAAAGCAGATGAATTTGATTGCTTTGCAACTATTATGTTCAACTCTGGCAGCCATAGCCTGTAATGGTGAAGATTGATTCATTTTCACTGTTTATAGTCTATTTGTGGAATAAATAAATAAAATAGTTGTTCAGTCAATGTAATGCAACTACACAAACCCTCATAACCCCCTGATCTGAATATGTGTAATGTTTTGCATAATATTTTTGTTGTTGTTGTTTTGATAGATATTTATATTCCGTTTTTTTTCACCGTTTTTCACAATTTCAGGTGACTTCATACAGTTAGAGGGTCAGATACACTCAAGGACATGTAAATGTTTGTTCAAAGTTATATGGAATGGTAGCAGATTCTGAGCAGAACCAATGTCACAAAGAATGGATGCAAATCAGAAACAAAAATAAGTAATAATAACAACAAAAGCAGCAACAACAGTAAACTGTTGTGTTTGTTATTTCCAGACATGCGTGTGGCAGTGATCGGAGCTGGGGTCAGTGGCCTGTCCACTGCTCAAAGCATCTATGAGCAGTACCACTCCATAGTCAGTCCACTGACCATTGAGGTGTATGCGGACCGCTTCACCCCACTGACCACCAGCGATGGGGCTGCAGGATTCTGGCAGCCATACCTCTACGACAAGGGCAATGTTCAGGAGACGTGAGAGGGCATCTGCTTGGCTCTATGAATACCAGTGGAGGCTGCTGAGGGCGGCTCATAATAATGGCCGGAATGGAGCAAATGGAATGGCGTCAAACACCTGGAAACCATGTGTTTGATATATTTAATACCATTCCACTGATACCGCTCCAGTCATTACCACAAGCCTATTTTCCCCAGTTAAGGTGCCACCAACCTCCTGTGATGAGTACATTTTGGGCACGCCTGTAGTCAGTGAATCAATAGAATGTTTTATAAGTGAATGCTTACACTGTATCATTCTGTATGTGTTATTTTGCAGTAAATGGTGTAAGGAGACGTTTGACTACCTGCTGAGCTTCCTGAGCTCCCCGGACTCTATCAAAATGGGGATTTTCCTCCAGTCTGGCTACAACCTTTGCAGTGAGCCTGCACCAGTGAGTATTAGTGTATCTACAGCTAAACATCATGCCATAGATTCACCCTCAGATAACAGTTAACTGACCCATACTTCATCACTCACATGGAGGCAGGGCCTAGCAGTTAAACATTTCAAGATTTTTATTTAACTAGGCAAGTCAGTTAAGAACAAATTCTTATTTACAATGACGGCCAAACACGGACGACACTGGGCCAATTGTGCACCGCCCTATTGGACTCCCAATCACACCCGGATGTGATGCAGCCTGGATTCAAACCAGGGACTGTAGTGAAGCCTCTTGCACTGAGATGCAGTGTCTTAGACCGCTGCGCCACTCGGAAGCCCAGTTGTTATAAAGTCCATCTACTTCTGTATAAGCCTTTTGCTGAAGTAGATGAACTTGAGCCCAAGTTCCTGTTCCATCATCTGTGTTATTACAGTGTAGCAATGGTCTATCGTAGCAGTGGCTTCGCTCAGTTTACAATGTTTGTATTTTCTGAATAGTCTGAATACACTAAGCCCATCTCAATAGTCTACTCTTCAGCATTACAAAGACAGGTACATGACATAATTAGAAGACATGGCCACTGAGACCACACTGATTAATGAAGCCTCTGCATTACAACCGCAAACCAGCACAGGCATGGACTAATAACTATATTCACTCTCTTTTATTGCAGGATCCCTCTTTTAAAGATAGTGTGCTGGGCTTCAGACAGCTTACCAAACGAGAGCTGGAGCTGTTTCCTGCATACTGGTACTTTGTTTGGACATATTTGCTATGTTTTTGTTGCATTAGTCCCGTTGGCTGTTGTCACATGTGGACAGGAGTCATGCAACCCTATACAGCTGAGGACTTTAGAATGAGTCTGGTCGTGCAGAATGTGCACCTATCAGTTGTCATTGTTTTTGACCCTCATTGTCATTCTCCCCTTGTTTATGTCGGGGGTCTTTTAGCTATGGGTGGTTCAACACTGCTCTCATGGTGGAGGGAAAAAGTTACTTGCCTTGGCTGATGGACTGGTGAGTGATTTACTTATCTTATCCGTGATATCCAAAAAAGTGTTGATAGTTTACACACAGGGCCATATGATCAAGCGTTAACCATCTATATTTTACATCAATCTATGACCAGTTTAGTTCATTACAAAATATACAATTTGAAAGCAGTTACATTTTTACAAATGGTCAAACACGAATTGTTTGAGAATTTCTTTATATTGGCACAGCTGTGGGATAAACTGGGTTAATCTAGTGGGAAGGGGAAGCAAAAGATAATGTGTTATTTATATCTTATGGTGGTTTCATCATCTCTCAAGGTCAATATTATGTTTTAGCACCCAACCTAACATCATATAAATATGCGCAATTTGGGTTCCCTATATTACTTCATTTTCTATATACCTTTATGTGATGTTTCTAGGTTACAGAAGCGAGGTGTGAAATTTTACCAGAGGAGGATAGAGTCCTTCAAAGTGGTGAGAGTTCTAAATGAATATAATGAACAGTGCGAGTTTGGAATGTTCTAAGACTCCCACCTCACAAGGAGTATGAAGATAGAAGGTGCTGTATTTTCTGAGGCCCTCACTCTGTCCTTGGCCTCTTTTGTCCTGATGACAGTAATTTTACTATGCTTATTTAATTTCCATCTAATCTAGGCATGTGTTTTCCTTACCCAGCGGGAGTGTCTTACACAGTGCAGTGCATTCATGCTCAGAGTGCAGCTCAACCATATTAGTTTTACTCAGTGTTTAATTTTGAGAAATATCCTGAAAGCATTCATATCCAATATCCAGTCATTAATATCCTACAGACCACTTCAGAGAGAGGGAGAGCTTTGACTTTCATAAACCCCTGTTCATGAATATCAGCAGTGTTTATTTATTTTAATTCAACCTCCCAACTTTTCTTCCTTCCTTCTTGTCTGTTGAGTTCAGCTTGCGGAGAGTGGGGCAGACGTCATCATCAACTGCACAGGAGTGAGGTCAGGGGACCTCCAGCCTGACCCTGACCTCACACCAGGCCGTGGGCAGATACTGAAGGTCAGAGTGCAAAGGTTGAAAGGTGAATTTGGTAATTACAATAGGGACATGGCTGATTATGTTGCACTTAATCTGTCTGTGTTTCAGGTGGATGCTCCATGGCTTAAGCATTGGATCCTCACCCACAATTTCACTGCTGGAACCTACAATTCACCGTACATTATACCAGGGTAAAGTGGATATAATATCAGAAATAACACCTACTGCAGGTGTCAATAAAGCAGTTATTACACATTTTTCAAGTTGTTGCATATAATTACAGCATCAAAGTATACGTTTGTCTAAGTATTCAGCTCCTTTTATTTTGGAGTACAGTGAATTGAAGACTAATAACTTCTGCCTTGTCTCTGTAGGAGTCGTTCAGTGGTTGTTGGTGGGTGTTTCCAGCTGGGGAACTGGAGTGAGCAGAACAACTCTGAGGACCACAAGAAGATATGGGAGGGGGCCTGCCAGCTGGAGCCCAGCCTCAAGGTCAGAGGTCACAGACATTTGAAAAGATCCCTGGTCTGACAGACATTGAATAGAGGGGTTATCACAGTACCTATGTTTAAATGGCTCAGCCATCATACCAAATCAATGCTTCTCATCCAGTAGACAGAATACAAGTACAGATACAGAATAACTACATTAGCTAGCTCTACCCTGTCTGTTTATTCATATGGCTCACCTCCCCTCTGACTCCTCAGCATGCCCGGATAGTGGAGGACTGGTCAGGGCTCAGGCCTGTTCGTAGTAAAGTCCGACTGGAGAGGGAAACCATGCAGTCTGGACCAATCACATTTGAGGTGAGTCACCAAGAACAGACTGGTTACTACTTCTTCAGTAACCAAGATGTATTGTTTGGCTATTAGTGTTAGTCACCCTTTAGGCTCCAGATTAGAAGTACATAGACATAACACTGATATTAATGTGCTGTTTTCAGGTGATCCACAACTATGGCCATGGAGGGTTCGGATTGACCATCCACCGAGGCTGTGCCCAGGAGGCAGCTCGGCTCTTGGGGGAGATATTGGAGTTGAAGGGCTGGGAGCCCAGGTCTCGTTTGTAAACTAGTGGTTTATTACCTAAACAGCAGTGGCATCAGTATCTCTCACATGTCTGTATGGGACCATTTTAACATCAGAACGGTTTGCGAAGGAACCCGCATAGGAAACTCCTGAGGCCTTCAGACAACAGTGAGGGTTCATTCATATTTGCAAGAGAACAACTCTAAATCAGAGTTTAGGTGGTGGAGTACCTGATTAACCCAAAACCAGCTAACTTGGAACACAAAGACTACCAGCCAGCCTTAAAATGTTTTCATGCCAGCCATCAGGATTACTTTTATTGAATGTCAATTTCCTTTGTTGTGTAGTCATAACTATTAGCTAATCGATTTAAATCTATTTTGAAAAGTTAAGATTTTATATTGTAGTTAGAGATGCTAATATATAACATATTGAACCAATAAAATGTTTTCCAAAAATGTGATAAGCAAATCTTACAAATGTGACATAAAAATAGGAGTGCAATATCAAACTAAAATGTCAAGATATCTTATTAATAATGTTCTATCGTGAGTTCTAAAAACATATGAAGTTTGAAAATGAATGAAGAAATAAATACTTCCACAATCCAACATTCTGCTTTTTTGAAACGTAATTTATTGTTGTATCATACACATTTACATCCAGTGTAGTGAGAAGAATCTGCACAGACATTTTTAATGTGGTACTAAATTGCAATGGCAGGCATGTAGGAACCATTACCATTGTCAACAACAACTTGTTTCATGTGTTACTTTTACAAGGGGACAAAGACCATCCCCGCACCACCTCACCAACAAACAACAACCAAACCAGCTATTAGTATATTATATACAGAGATGACTTTTATCCAGTAAGCAAAAGCTGTGCCACTCTGAAAAATTGTTGTATGAAGGTTTGTGTGTGTGTTTGTATTATCAGTATTGTTGAGTGTTTAATATGTGAATTCAGGTTAACATGATGTTTAGCATTCACAGTCAGCCATTGAGGTGTACCCTGAAAAACTATGTGATTATGTTTGCTTTGAATAATTTCACCCATGTGGAGTAAATAGTACTGTACCAGACTGACAACTTTGGGTGAATAAGAGGTGAAAGTATAGTACGGTTCAAAGATTTCAGTAGCACTTCAGTTTCATGGAAAATAAAGCCTTCAACATGCACATATAAGCATTGTAACACCTGGCATGAACTTTAATCAGTACACATCTGCAATTTCCCTAATTTACATAAACTATGTTCACCGTGCGACAACAGCACGACTCCGTTCAAGTCATACTACAATATGAGTGCTAATAAATGCTTATACCAGCTGCACAGAGAGACTTTACGTCGTCATTATGATTGCCTCGCTTATACGTTTCTAAACTGAAGTGTAACCGAGATTTGTGACCCCACACCTCCTCGAAGTGCCTCATGTCAGTTGACAGCAGGGTGATTACAGTGGCTGATGGTTACCGTGGTGATGGGGAGGTGCAGACAACCCAAGATGTACAGATTTGATTATGTTGAGTGTGTAATTACGGTAACATTAGATAGCAATTCGTTACATGTCATTGTTTTCATTATAGCTTTGCACAAGATAATTGACTTTTTGGGATGTTTCAAAGCAGCTGCCCTTTCATTAGTCAAAAGTCCTCAATTTGTCCCTCATCCAAAAACAAGTAGTAGGACCAGAGTATGATCTCTTAGAGGAAACGGGTTAATAGAAACAATGCAGCAAATCAACGTCCTCTATCACACTCTTCTACCATCGCTCTCGCTGTTCTTCTCACAATATGACTGTAAAATTCAAATACTGAGCTGGAAGAATGTCAATCCCACCCTGAATGTTTTTTCTCCCTGCCACCATTCAGTGCAACTTTGAATACTCCATTGAGCTCTGTCTCACTCAGAGTGAGGTTATCGTACATTAGCAAAAATCATGGTAGTGGTCGAAGATTAAAATCGGAGAGAAATGTTTTTGAATAACATTTTGCTGGCAGGCTCTCTCTCAAGCCACTGTGGTGCCTATATACAAACCAGTAATGACACATTTGAGTTGAGAATGGACAAGGGCTGCTTGCCTAGCTTCCTTCTCCTTCATTGCCCCTCTTTTCCACTCCAGCCTCCATCCTCCACCACCTTCTTGCATGTGTTCAGTCCTCCTGGGACCCAGAGTCGGAGTGTGGGATGCCCCCAGAGCTGTTGCCATGGGCCCGGCCCATCATCTCCTGGCCCCACTCGCGGTGGCTGGACTCCTGGAGGCCCCGGCCAGTGGTCTCAATGGGCAGAGCACATGAGGCGATGGCAGCCAGCATGCAACAGATGCTATACACTGACAGAGTCAGGTACACAGAAGACTCCAACATCACCTGCAGGAAAGAGAGGAGGAATGCAGTATTACTGTCTCTCTGTGAGGCCTTCACTGTCTTTCTGTACACATTAAGTACAAAGCAAATATACCTTATATTGGTTGTGGTAACCTTTAAAACATTTTTTTACCTGTGCAACAAAGGGTGTGATGAGGGCTCCCACTCTGGCCATTCCACTACTAGTGCCCAGACCTAATGCTCTGGTTGCTGTTGGATATACCTATGGAGTCAGGAGAACACCATAGGAATACATCACTCATAAACATTCAGGACAGACACTTCAAGGGGTTTACGCAAAGGGGAATGTCCATTTTAAGCCTTATTTGCATTTACAGTATGGTTTAGTTTGTACCATATTGACGCTTATTAGAAACCGATGGGGAAGAAGAGTATGAAGCAAAGAACTAGTCCTTCGTTTAGTTACAAATCTATCAAAGAAATACAACTGAACAGAAAGCTGACGTCTGAAATGTAGTATAATCTTGAAGCCATAAATAACCTCAAAACATAGTTATACAATAACAGAGGAAGAGGTAGAGCTACAGTGTTTGATCTGGTTATAAATCAAAGTCGTGTTTGTCCACCTCCGTCTACCTGTAATCATGGCCAAGTCACTTCAGCATTGTTTTTAGAGTACGAGCTGACGTTCTATAGAGTCAATAATGTAGCCATGGGGTTCCATGGCCGATCACCTCACCTCAGGGGTGTAAACATAAGCAGCCTGGAAACCTCCTGCAATGAATGCCCTGGCGATGAATATCAATACTGTCAACCAGGTCCTGGAGCAGAGACAACAACACTGTTAATAACAACAACACCGTTAACAACAACACTTTTTATAACAATAACAGCACCCTTAACAGCAACACTGTTAATAACAACAACAACAACACTTAACAACAACACTGGTAATAACAACAACACCGTTAAACGCAACACAGTTACTGTGTTGTCAGTTGTGGATCCACCACAGTGTGATGTTTGTCATGTTAAATGTGAGAGTAGTACATTACTAATACTAGTGGTAATAACTCCGTAATGGATGGTCTTACCTCCCTACACAAGCGTAGAGTGGAACAAGGCAGAGAGAGAAGACAAAGAAGCACAGTGCCATGGTCTTCCTCCTTCCCAGACGATCGATTGCCCATAGAGTCACCAGTAGGCCTGCCCAACATTAATACATCAACCAATCTATTCAGATATTTTTATAGATCAGAACAATTTACAACCTACTTTACTTCACAGTACACTGCTCCCCATACAGCAATTATTGTGTTTAGCAATATACTGACTGAGTTGAGGTTGAAGAAGTATACCTGGGAATTCAGACAGGGTGGTCCACAGCAGATCCTTGTAGTCGTCTGAAGTCAGGTATTTACACTCCAGGCTACACCTGGGCTCCCTCTTACTACCTTTTGACTCTAGAGGGAGACATAACACAAGAAACACGTGATGCACCAGTTATCACTACAGACATCCAGAATCACAACTCCTGAAATGGCCTTGAGACTTGCACTGAGTGTACAAAACATGAGATACAATTACTCTGGCCATGACATAGACTGGCCAGGTGAATCCAGGTGAAAGCTATGATCCCTTATTGGTGTCACTTGTTAAATCCACTTCAATCAGTGTTGATGAAGGGGAGGAGACAGGTTAAAGAAGGAATGTTAAGCCTTGAGACAATTAAGACATGGATTGTGCCATTCAGAGAGTGAATGGGCAAGACAAAATATTGAAGTTCTTTTGAACGGGGTATGGTAGTAGTTGCCAGGTGCACTGGTTTGAGTGTGTCAAGAACTGCAACGCTGATGGGTTTTTCACACTCAACAGTTTCCTGTGTGTATCAAGAATGGTCCACCACCCAAAGGACATTCAGACAACTTGAGAACTGTTGAAAGCATTGGAGTCAATATGGGCCAGCATCCCTGTGGCACACTTTCTGCACCTTGTAGAGTCCATGCCTTGACGAATTGAGGCTGTTCTGAGAGCAACGGGGGTGCAACTCAATATTAGGAGAGTGTTCCTAATGTTTTGTACACTCAGTGTATATGCTAACGTGACCTGAGGTCAACGGGAGCTATTCTTGGTTAAAGCATGACACAAATATCCTGTTTTTAGTTGTCAAGATGACATGTTAATTGTATGTCGGAAATGACCTTGGCCTGTGTTGTTCTCCCATTACACTAAGAATTAACTGATTAATAAGATTGTTTGGCCTCAGCTGGTCAATGCTATCCTTGAGAGTGTTTGTGTGAGTGTTACTGATGATGTCAGAGGAGAGGAGCAGTGACTCACCCCCGCAGGCGCCCCCCTCCTGGAAGAGCTCAGTGGTGAGCAGGACCAGGCCATAGTAGGCAAATGCATTAGAGAACCTGAGACAGATAAAACACAGTGCTCAGTCAATATAAGGATTCCCATAAGGAAACTGAGTTAATTAAAGATGCAACTCTTATGAAGACATTTAATCAAAGTATGTAACAGAGCAGTACTGGTTATGTTTTAGTAATGTAGGAAAGTTGAGATTAGTTATCAGATGTGATTTACTAACTTTTAATTACCTGTATTTAGAAATGAGGAAATTCAAAGTTTTTCTTTGTTAAAAGGGTTATTTACCAAATAAACCACAGCAGAATTGTGGTCCAGCGAAAATGCGGTGAGAAAAGATCCTGGATCTTCCCACGGTCCTCCTGATTGAAAAACAGAAAAGCAACATGACAAACTGAAACAAAAAATAAACTACAACCATTTTAGTACACCCTATTTTCATTACATGTGACCTGCCCTGTCTGGAACTGTGAGGAGTAACAAAGTAACCTACGTTGCTAGCGACCATGACAAAGACCAAAGCCGGCGGGAGTACCGTTGAGGACAGTGGTGTCTCTCTATCATTGGTGAAGGATCTTTTAAACGAAACAAAAAGAGTTCTACAAACAATTGTTACAACAACAAGAAAATAGATTCAAGTATTTTGTCCAAATACTGGTGGATTCAACTAATAAAAGAATGGACAACCTGACCAGAGGTCCAGGACCTGAAAAACAGCTTGCAGTTCTCGCAAGGTCAGCTCGATAAGTTTAAACAGGAAAATGGCAAGATGAGAGGACATCAGTTCTGTGTGTGAATCCATGATAACAATGACAATCAAGGCAGAATAACATGGTTATGGACGGAATTGCAGAATCTCCACATGAGACCTGGATGGAGCCTGAGGAAAAAGTGAGGGAAATGATCTCTGAGAAATTGAAGTTGGACCACAGGAAGATTGAGGTGGAGAGCGCCCAAAGGACTGGAAAACCCACCACCGGCCCAGGTGACAGGCCCAGGTCAATAGTGGTCGAGTTCCTGAGGTTCAAGGACAAAGTAGCTGTTCTGGAAAGAGCCAAGAACTTGAGAGGAATGTATATCTTCCTCAATAAGGACTATTCTGAAGCTGTGCACCAGAAGAGGAAAGAACTTATCCCAGCCATGAAAGCTGCCAGAGCGCGTGGGGACATTGCTTACATCCCCTATGACAGGCTCATTGTCCACCCTCCTTTCTAAAAGCCTGGAAGGGATGAGAGAGCCAAGCCTATGGGTTCGTATCTTCAACCCCGTAGAACACACAGACACACACACTTAAATGTGTATATTTTTATCTTGTTTGTTCTTTTCCATATTATGTCTATCTCTGATAAGTTACCCAGGAAAGGGCTGAAAATAGCCCATATTAATATATGTAGCCTTAGAAATAAGGTTCATGAAATCAATAACTTGCTAATATCAGATAACATTCATATATTAGCCATTTCTGAGACTCACTTAAATAATTAATTTGATACAGCAGTAGCAATACAGGGATATAACATCTATAGAAGAGACAGAAATGTTTATGGGGGAAGTGTTGCTGTATATATTCAGAGCCATATCCCTGTAATGCTTAGAGAAGTTCTTATGTCAAGTGTTATTGAAGTGTTGTGGTTGCAGGTTCACTTGGCACATCTAAAGCCTTTTATTTTGGGGTGTTGCTATAGACCACCAAGCTCTAATAGTCAGTATCTAAATCATATGTTGGAAATGCTTGATAGTGTATGTGATGTAAACAGAGAAGTCTACTTTCTTGGGGACCTGAATATTGACTGGTCGTCATCAATCTGTCCACTCAAGTGGAAGCTTCTCACTGTAAACAGTGCCTGAAATCTGGTTCAGGTTATTAATCAACCTACCAGGGTGTTTACAAACACTACAGGAACAAGATCATCCACATGTATCAATCAGATTTTTCTCATACTATAGAACTTTGTTCTAAATCTGTATCCGTACCCATTGGATGCAGTGATCACAATACAGTTGCTATATCCAGGAAAGCCAAAGTTCCAAAAGCTGGGCCTAAAATAGTGTATAAGAGATCATACAAAAGTGGGGCGGGGCGGGGCGGGGCAGGGCAGGGCAGGGCGGGGCATGGTGGGGCGGGACGGGGTGGGGTGGGGCAGGGCAGGGCAGGGCAGGGCAGGCTATACCTGTCTTGCAGCCACGAGTTTTCCAAGGGGCATGGGAGCTCCGTTCTCCTTAGCGATGCGCTTCAGAGTGTTCAGCGCTTTCTCCTGGTTCCCTGTCAACACATCATAGCGGGCACTCTCTGGAAGCCACTGTTTCCAAAACCAAAGGGTCAGTCGTTCAATAGTGTAAAAAAACAGAATTCAAGTGAATTGGTAGTAGCTGTTACTGTCATACTCACAAAAGAGAGGATAGCAAAGATGAAGAGCGGAATGGTAGAGAGGCCGAGCAGCCAGCGCCAGCCCAGAGTGGGCATCACCACGATGGCCAGCAGCACCTCAAACACAGTGCCCAGCGCCCAGAATATCTGCAGGGGCACAGCAATAGGTACAGGAGAAGGTTGGAATGATGAGTTCCCTGGCACAGTGAAGCAGCTTCATTGATTCAGCTAAGAGTGGAGACCTATCCTGCTCCTGAGGGGCCACAAACCTGGCATCAAGAGGATCACTCACAAACAAGTGGATCAATGTGCACCACACCGACCTGCTAATGTCTCAAATCAATTAAGGACTTGACAGAGTTGAAAGTGGACCTCACAGGACAGCAGAGTTAGAAGGGTTGGGGAACGGAATTGGGTTGGACAAGCTACAGACAGAAGGTGGAACTACATACAGTATATAGGATAGTGAAGGGTAAGCCATACCTCTATCAGCAAGATGCAGGTGGCTCTGGACCTCATGGGGAGAAACTCTGCATACAGTGTCACCCTGAAGGGAGAAGGACATGTCACTATTATGCCACTTCTAGAATAAGATGTTTTATTTTTTATTTAGTCACATTCACAGTTTTAGTTGCAGTGTACAGTGAAATTCTTAAGCTCCGAGCTCCAGCAGTGCAGGTGTGAATGAAACAATAAAATATATATATATATATTTGTTTACAACTGTGACAATGGGAAATATCAATGTCCCTATGGGGAGCAGCCAGGGTTATGTTATCTACCCAGTTATCTACCCAGTGCCTACGTATAACTGGGTAAATAACATAACCCAATCCTGTACTTTGAACTACTTAAGTGTATACTGTAGCTATTGCTATAATGCCAGAGAGAAGGGACACGTACGACTGTGGTGCTCCTCCGATGCCAAAGCCCACCAGGGCACGGAGGAAGAGTATCCAGCCATAGACGGGGGCAAAGGCGCTCAGGACACCATAGAACATGGTCCACGCCACACTCATCTTCAGACCCTGTGTACATACAGACATACACACCCACATCCACAGCTGTGAGCTCTGACACTGAGAGCAAAATACCCCAACTATCTCTACCACACATCACACTGTCATGGATCCAATAAATTGATATAAAACTGATGTCTCACGAAAGCCTGTAAAACAAATAACTGTTGTGAAATTATTAATCAATATAGCTGTGTCTGTTCTGTTGTGAAATTATTAATCAATATAGCTGTGTCTGTTCTGTTGTGAAATTATTAATCAATATAGCTGTGTCTGTTCTGTTGTGAAATTATTAATCAATATAGCTGTGTCTGTTATGTTGTGAAATTATTAATCAATATAGCTGTGTCTGTTCTGTAGTGAAATTATTAATCAATATAGCTGTGTCTGTTCTGTTGTGAAATTATTCATCAATATAGCTGTGTCTGTTCTGTTGTGAAATTATTAATCAATATAGCTGTGTCTGTTCTGTTGTGAAATTATTCATCAATATAGCTGTGTCTGTTCTGTTGTGAAATTATTCATCAATATAGCTGTGTCTGTTCTGTTGTGAAAATATTCATCAATATAGCTGTGTCTGTTCTGTTGTGAAATTATTCATCAATATAGCTGTGTCTGTTCTGTTGTGAAAGTCATAACCTCCCCCATAATAAAGCCAGTCATTGAACTTACTGTTTTTCTGCCATACTTGTCGGATATGTTCCCCCAAATGGAAGAGCTGATCATCATTCCAATGAACACCGCCTGGATAAAAGAAACAGAGGGACTAGATATCACTATGTGTAGAGGCTTTATCTGTAATGAAAAGTGACAAGTGACAATGTAAGACTGCATTAACATCAACAGCTACTGCTATTAAACTCATCACTACCATTACTAGTCCATCCAATCCCCACCAGCTTCTCAACAACTACCGTTAGCCCACCAATCTAGTCATCATTTAGTATTACTTGTAGTCAGTGTAAGAATGTGTCAGGCATTACCGAAGTGAGTAGCGCCACCCACAGACTTGGCAGCCTCCATTCACAGTGCAGCTGTGGAGCTAGGATGCTCAGAATCATCATCTCCATAGCATCAGCCATCTGAAAAACAACAGCCATAAGGACCAGTGCGGAAGGAAACAATGAAGACACAGTGAATTTTGCTCATATACAGTACATTAAATCCACATGCACAGGTTTGTAATACAGAACATACACAACATGTTATGAAACTGTTATGTTTTCCTCTCTGACCAGACTAGCCCTGTCTAACGCTTGGCTGCTCACCCAGGACAGACCAGTGAGGATGGAGAGTTTCCACTGGAACTTCCCAAAGCCAATGGCCTCCACAGCATCCTCCACCATGAAAGTGTCTGTGGAGAACAACTCAAGTAAGAAATCACATAAAATACAGAGGATGACTTGCAAGTATGGATTACAAGTTATTAAAATAAATGTGTCCAAAATGAATAACTGTAGTCAATCTCATAATAGATAAAGCCACTTATAAAAGCCCAGTGGTCCCCAGGCAGGGAGAGGATAGGTGGAATGAGAGAGGTGGAAGGTGGTCCATGCATATGGGAGTTGTTATGAGTTTGGTTGGAAAAGTGAGAGTGGAGGCTGAGGAGGGACCCAGTCATACCATCAGTTGGATTAGCAAACTCCCGAGGTACTGGTGCACCATCCTGAAGCGCCACAGACTCCATGTAAGCCTGCCTCCCATCGATCTGGACCTCCTGCTCTCTGCCCCCGCCGTCATTCTCAGAGCGTGTGCTATCACCCGTGTGACGGAACTTGACCACGCTGCAAGAGAGAAAGCCAGGAAGATCAACTTTGATCAGTTGCCAGTCTACCGTAAGGAAACAGAGCTGAATGAAGCGTGAATGAGAGGCTGTTGCCTAGGTGATATAAGCTGTTCCTATGTGCTCTCTGTGCTTTGTGACTGGGTGGTGAAATCCATCAGTGGGTGAGATGTGTCAGGGAAACGGAGGGAAGTTACGCACTGCTGTTCACAACTGAGAAACTTGTGTGACTCCTAAAAATTGTGTGTAGATGGCAAATAGATTGGATTTGAGGAAAAATATTAATTCTCAAATTAAGATAATACTTAACACACCTGTATGTTATCTGTACGTGGAGTTTATAAACTCCTCATTTTGTAAAATAACAGATTGCTGATAGAGGGTGGAACATTGTAAAAGGAACATTGAGGCAGACCTTTATTTATTTTTACCATTATTTAACCAGGCAAGTCAATTAAGAACAAATTCTTATTTACAATGACGGCAAGAGGCAAAAGACAGTGAACGTGTATGTGTGTGTGCAGGAATGTGCGTGGTGTGTGTGAAGTAACACAACATGCTTCCTTACATAAGGCAACGCAAACAAGTGACATCGGGTGACAACTAGAAACAACTACGTTTCTCAACAACCTGTTAATCTATTTGTCCTTTGAACTCCTCCAGGGACAACAGGTTCTGGAGTTTCAGGTTGGCTTGGAGGGAATTCCAAGACCTAGGGGTTGAGGAATGAAATGACCTTTTTCCATGCTCAGTTCTAATTTTTGGAACTGTTGTATGTGTTGTATGTGCTTTCATTTCATGTGCTCGAAGTATGCTTTCATTTCGAGCTAGAAGAGAGGATAGATAAAATGGCAGTTTTCCTAAAATGGCCTTATAAATAACAATGTACCAGTGTTTGAGCCTGCGTGTTGCTGGTGATGTCCACCTGACAGCACTGTAGCAATCACAATGTTGAGTTAGACGTCTCTGATTGGTTTCAAAATAAAGGGCTGTATGATTCACAGAGTCAAGAGTCTTCAATGTAGAGCTTGAGGAGTGCAGATACACAGTGTCAACATTGTCCAACACAGAGAGAAAAGTACAACGAATCCACCATTTTCTGGGGGCAAAGGAAAAACAAGCTTTGTGCCGGTAATAAAACCCAATACGCAGCTTATGTTTCTTGACAAAGTTCTCTATATGGGTGGTGAAGCTCAACTTCTCATCCACCCAAACTCCCAGATATTTGTACGTTTTGACTTGCTCTACAGAATGTCCTTCCAAAGTAGTAATTACATGGTTTCAGAGTTTTTCCGTATTGGAAAATATCATGCATTTTGTTTTAGAAGAATTAAGAACAAACTTCATATCGTACAGATTCTGTTCGATGATGTTAAAAGCTGTTTGAGATCTTTCAAAAGCCAAAGTCAAACTGCTGCCACTTGAATAGAGAACAGTGTCATCCGCATAAAAATCTACATCAGTTGTTTCAATATGTCTCCCAATGTTGTTGCTATAGATAATAAACAACAGGGGACCAAAAATGTTTCCTTGAGGCACATCCGAGCACAATTCTACGGTGTATGACTTACAGCCATCTGCCTTAACACACTGGGTTTGAATTGACCAGTAGTTCACAAACCACTCCTGAGCATGACCAGTGATCCCAATGCACATCAAACTCTACACTAAGACAGTATGGTCCACAGTGTCAAGCGCCTTTGACAAGTCTATGACTACAGATATACAATGTAGCTTCTTATCCAGAGCACAGTGAATATCATTAAAAACCTTAAATGTTGACTAGGGACTCCAATACCTTTGCCAGAACAGACAATTTAGGTTTGGGATTAAAGTTATTCAGTAGAGTTGGATCACCTTTCAAAAGAGGTAGGACAAATGCTGATTTCCACAATTTGGGGATTTCATTACATTCTAGGGTGAGGTTAAAGATGCATGTTAAAGGGGGAGCAATTATGTCTGCAGCTAATTGTAGTAGACAGGGGCCTAGATCATCAGGGCCAGGGGACTTTTTGACATCAATTGCTTTCAGGCCTGTATGCACCTCCGAGACAGAGAAGGGTGAGAAGGAGAACCAGTGATGTCTTAATCACTGTAATTACTACACAGATTTGCCATGGGCAGAATAAATACAGCTGGTGGCCCAGTGAGGAGCCTAGAAATCAACATGTCTTGTTTCCTGTACTTCAGTTTCTTTCAGTTCTACAGAACAAGAACAATCCCACATTTATCCCATATATAGATTTGGAGAATGGAAAATGGGCAGATCCTGTGTTGGTGGCTTGATACTTTCTGCAATAACGTTTCAATGTGGCCTAATTGCCTCAAAAATCCTGTCCTTTAACATAATAGCTTTAAGATATACAGTATGTATCCTGTTAGGAAATATTATTTGGGGGTTCAAACTGGGGAGAAAGGCAGTTCTAAGCGTTAGAACTCAAGGTTTGCAGCCACAGTCACTTATTACACAATTTCAGTTCTTAGTTAGATAGTAACCAGGCCTACTGCCAAGTCACTGCTTTACTACCATATGAACAATTATAAAGAGAATGTTATGCCTTTATTTTATTACCCATTAAAAAGGAGAGTCTCAATAGGAACTTTGTTGGAAATTGATAGTGACAGCCAGGTGTGGACATCTCTGTTTGACTAGCTAAACTAAAGGCTTTACCTAAACTCACTGTACCTTCAGTGAAAAGCATGTTAATCTTTTTAACAATAAACATAAATTAACATAATAGATTATCATGCACAACAGATGACATTGTAGTATGGATATTCTAAATCATGGTCATATTTGTTGCTACTAAATAATGAGTAATAGGCAGCCCCTATACAGTAATTGGTAGGCTAAATGCGTGGCTATTGCCGAGCAGAAATATTAGGGGAAATTGTTGATTTTAATTTGACATTTGCTACATGTTGTGTAACATATTATATGTTATCCAATCCATACTAACAAACTGGTGCAACTCATGGATTATCAAAATAAAGACATGACTAATGATGTTGTCACAGTAGTAGCTTCATATACAGTAGGCAATGATGTGAATGAACCATTTTACAAATATGCACACTGTCACTACCAGTAAAATACCTTGAGATACAAGGGACAAATAGATACAAATACTAGCCGACCTTGTAGCACGCATATGAGGAGTTGGTTTATGGTTACTGTTAACCGGTCATTGATGCTTTCAAACAAAACGCACCGTCAGTTCCTCGAAATGCCACATTGTATTCCCGTAGAGTGGCGTATTGCACTGTGGCTATCTCAACAGAGGAATGCAATGTTGCACATAATATTGTCAAGAGATCATTCTGTCAACCAACAGCTGCGAATCAAACGATCACGAAAATGTGTGCTAAGAAAGGCTGTGTCTGTTGGGTCGGTTTAGCAAATTAGCCCAGCTACGATCAAATTAGAAATGAAGTCTATTTTTATATACATATATATTGTTGAGTATACTCACGGGAGTTGTCTTAACTGGAACAAATCATCTTCCATTTCGGTGGTGTTTATTGGGTTCCACAGTGAAGTGTTTCATTGCCGTTACATTGTTATCATAGCGAGGCGAGATTTCAGCACCACGGGCTTGCGGAGAGCGACCCGTCCTTGTTCTCAGCGGAGAGCCAATGAGGAGCGGGATATTCACAATTTCAGCTTCCAGTGTCGTGTCACAGTAGTGTGCCAGTCAGAGAGGACGGGTGCATTCCTCTGCCCTGGCGTTGCTTACACATACCAGATCTTACAACGCCTGGTTAGGTATTTTACGTATCAGCTAACCACATCATATGTTATAGCAATCTGTCAGTCGATGACACAGTCGAGACGTGGCACGCAATCATTGGTTTATGCATGCAACGTCTGAGCAGGGGAACGCGACCGGTGTGTTCACTGCATGGTGCAACACAACTGATGTCTTAGTCTGTTTGATCGCAAATTAAGAACTAAATGTATTTCAAACTGATTGAAGAAAGAGACAGGGTAATCACAACGAAGACCAGGTTACTGCATAGGAAAATGCCAGAACCGCTGCCAGTGCAAGGATTTACTATGGGGATTCGATATTTTTTTCATAGTTTAAGAATCAATGAACATCTATGGACCCTCAGAACTAATCTAAACCTTTCTCTAATTAAGATGCAGATCTCTAGTACTCTACAAGCTCAGCTACTTCTGCTTAATCCTGAGTCAATGTGCAAATAACATTAGATAAATCTTTGTCTGTCAGAATGACCTTTATTCGCCATGCATATTTACACACACCCATAATTTGCCTTAGTGAGAAGGTGCTGCCAGCAATAGGCCAGCAATAGACAACAAACAGAATACAGACGCATGTCCACATAGACATAAAGAATAGACAATAAAGAACAGTAAACATAAAACATTGGAGTATAGGCTGATTACAGAGGGACTATATACTTCACAGAGAGGCTATATCTATATAAGCAGAGGAATGTGTGTGTGTGTTGGGGGGGGGGCTGTCACAAACACACACTGCTGTAGTGAGGGGACACTGACACCCTCTCTGTCTTTCAAACCAATACACACACAGAAAATCTCTCTGTGTGTCACACAAATTCTTATTTACAACGACAGCCTTTACAACGACAGCCCGGGGCCAATTGTGCACGCCCTATGGGACTCCCAATCATGGCCGGATGTGATTCAACCTGGATTCAAACCAGGGACTGTAGTGACACCTCTTACACTGAGATGCAGTGCCTTAGACCGCTGCGCCACTCGGGAGCCCTAGAAGTCTCTCTATATTTGTCTGTCTGTCACACACACATATGCAGAGAGAAAATAAGAAGGGACATTGTCACAGGTCTGTGATAGGCTATAGGCTGTAAGCTTTTTGATCCCTTCACAATGATTTTGGAATCAATCCTAAAAAAAGATTTATGCTAGTCAGGTTTGTATTTAAGATGTTATTTAGAACATTTCTGTAGATAAAATATAATGCTTTTTTAGCATGTGACAACCCGTGTAATACGCTTTAGTCACGCAGGCGCCATTTTGAAATGAAAGCGAGGCTGAGGTGTGTAACCCCCGGAAGTCGCTAGTCAAAACAACAATGCACAGGATTTAAATCGATACATGGGCAGATGAAGACGTTGGACTTAATTATTATTATTATTTATTTTTTTAAATGTTACTCGGCAAGTTAGTTAAGTACAAATTCTTATTTACAATGACGGCCAACCCCGGCCAAACCCTATCGACGCTGGGACAATTGTGCGCCGCCCTATGGGACTTCCAATCACGACCGGTTGTGATACAGTCTGTAGTGACGTCTCTAGCACTGAGATGCAGTGCCTTAGACCGCTGCGCTACTCGGGAGCCCTGTCTGCCCAAGGGTAGTCAAACTAAGAGGTTACTGTAACTGGATCGAGGGTTACATTCACGATGTACAAGGTAAGATTATGTATTTGTACTTTTTTTTGCAGCTAGCTAGGTAGCTAACGTAACTTTGTAGGTTCAAAAAGGTGTAAAGTCGTTATTTTAACATAGCTTATTTGACCATATTACTGAATGTTTCAGGCTATTGCTACATACAAACTTTGTAGCTAAGTATTTAGTTAATGTTCCCTGTTGTTGTGCTTGCCATCTTGGTTCAAGTATGGTTTCAGTCAGGAGGAGTGAGGCAGGCAGGTGTAGTTTGACAGCACTCACATTATTCGTACATAATTCAGGTAGATGCGGGTCAGTTAGGAAAGTAGGTGTCAATTGAGTAATTCTGTTTCTATCTGCAAATTAGGATAATTTTACTTTAGAAACAAACGGAAATGCGCTTGGATGCACGACTCGAATGGCAAGTGTGGAGGTATCAGTGTTGCCAACTAATTATCAGGGTAAATTGCTAGAGGCAGGTTGATTTTTTGCTAAAAGTTGCTAAATGACGTTGTGATGTCATTGCGTGATAACGTAAAACTGCGTCATTACGTAGATTACACAATAACGTTACTCAAATTGACTGGCCATCTCGGCAAATAATATGATTTGACATTTGTTCAGGTACAGACTCCCACTCTTTTCTGTACTTCTGGCTGTACAATTTTGATTGAGACACGTTGATTGATGTTGTAAGTTCTGTTCAAGATCAAACATTCGTGACCAACTATATTCATTGGGTTTGGCTCATCGAACCCGTCCTACTGCTGCTGCAGTCAGCCAACTATGATTTGCAATGTACTGAAATTGCTGCTGGCCTGCTGCTGACGTCACTCACTATGCACTTTTGCAGCCAGGCACGTATGCTGTGACTGATTGTGTGACAGAGAAAATCGTTTTTGTGTCATTTAGAGGGAAACTACGTGCATTTTAACATTTGAGTCACTTTTCAAAAGTTGCAAAAAGTTCAAAATAAATGTTTAAAAGTAGCTCAATTTGTTGCTAGGTGCGGTTTGAAAACTTGCCAGGATAGTCTGAAAAGTTGCTAAATCTAACAACAAAATTGCTAAGTTGGCATCACTGGGAGGTATGTGTTTTATTCGTGTGCTAGGATGCCACGAACCGTGATCCACAAATGGAAGGTACTGTATTGTGTGTCAAATTTACCCAATTTTCATCTGGAATAATAAAATGTTAATGTAATCCCTTAAATTACATCCCTTTATGTTATTTTCAAATAGATATAATAGACCTAAATTGAATAATTTTGACCCCACCAGACAGTTACAATACTAAGCAGTATTTTCTTCAAACCCCTCACTAGTGAAAATCCATAAATCTATGCAATAATCAAACCTCTTAAGTTTTTAATTTCAGGCAAGTAGCCTTTTTTTGCATTGTTTTGGGTTCTGCTTTGATTTAGCCTAAGTTAATGCATTATGGAATTGTATGGACAATCCATATCATTATCTGTTCTTTGTGTCCCTTATGGAAGGTTCTAGTAGTTGAAATGCATTGCAGTTGTTCGTCCTGATGTTCTAGGCTGACTGTACCCATATGTATTATTTTGTAAATATATTCTGTTAATAGTTCACTGAAGTTTGTCGCAACGTTCCGGCCGCCTACTCTTCTTTTTTCTTTGGATTACCTGCCATTTAGGAGTCAATCTTCCCACTGCCTTCATCTCACCTTATGGTGTGTTGAAATAAATATTATGTCTAACGTTACTTGTCGAACTAACTTATTTTTAATTTTTTTTCCCCCCAGGTGCAGTTCTACTCTGAAAGTCCATTCATCATGGAGACTAAATGCAACTGCAAAGCTGGCCCGGGACAGTGCAACCATGCCCTCGGTTTACTGTAAACCATAGCTCATTACATTCAAATGAAACACCAACAGAAAGCTAAACATGCTTGCCTCAAAAATGGCACATCCGACGTGTACGTCAGGCCTGCAGTCCAAACATGTAAATACTATTAAATTATCGAAAGTAAAGCCACTGAGGAAAGGCAATGCACCTGCCAACAAAGTCTGCAGGACTTGAGGGGATTGTGCCAAATATGTATTGTCCAGTCCCTACACCATTGCCCAGTAAATCGTTTGCTAGGAACCTTATGCAATAGGAAGCAACTGCCAGATATACACCTTGCTGGCCTCCAACTCAGAGCATACTTTTTTTTGTGAAATGCAACAATTATTTCCTTGAGAGTATGAAAAGTTGGTAGACATGAAGTCTAAGTTGGACCAATACTTTTTTGAGCACTTCCTGCCAGCCCTTTGCAGGAATAAAGAAAAAATAAATCACACTGGTTGGTGGACAGGTATGTCTCTGGTCCACACTCCAGTCCAGTTGGTGGCGGTAATGCACCTTAAAGTTGGTTGCCAACCACCATATAAAATCCTCAAGAAGAAGGTGGAAAGGTGATACCCTGGTGCCATGGTAATAATAAATAATGTTGTAGTTTATTCAGTGATGTACAGGACTGGACTTTGAAATGTTTGTAATTCCAGTTACATGATTGAAGCTTAAAATATGTCTATAATTGAAGTTAGCCTATTTGATTGAAGCTTGAACTTTTAATGAACTGTGAAATTATTGATGCTGGAGACATGTATTTTGATAATTAAATAGTCATGTTTGAAAAGCATTTGTCATGGTATTCTTCTCAGGTAGAAATACAGTATATCAATCTATTGTACATCACAGAAATACAGGGTTTTCCCTTACCTCTGTACATTGAGGGTTAGACAAATGGATAAATGCTTACAATAAACAATTATTCATTCATTCCCATATAGTGGAAGTGGGTAGGGCCACAAGATAAGAGTTCTTAAAAACAGTAGCGCTTGGAAAGTTGAGTACAGCATGTACAAAACACAGCTGGTTAACTGAACTGGCGAGTGTCAGGGGGATCACACTATTAAATATGTCTTCTAAGCCTGGTAATCAGCTTTCAGGGTGTCAGTCTTTTACCCCAGTGTACAACATGATGAACCTGGGATCACACTGGAAACTAAACCGATGACTTAGTGAGTCATTCTCCTTTGCCAGTCAATCTATTTCATCACGCGCTGCCTCCAGCTGCTCTTCTGTAGGCAGGGGCTTCTGTGTAATCATGCTTTGGGAATAGCAGCTCTGCAACCTGGTTGGAACTGAAGATAAGCTGTCAGGATATTTGTGAACTTGTATTTTCTGGTGACATAAAAGAAGTGGGGATAATGTAGGATAATTAGCCTAATATAACAGAGATTGGCAGGTGTAAAATAGTTTACCATTTTTTAAATGTCAGTCAATGTGAACAATTCAGAATATTCATTACTGTAACAAAATATGAACTACAGAAATACTCACCATGGATCACCAACTAACTCCGCAGTGGGCTCATCTGTCTATCTTTTCAGCATTGACAGGGGGGCACTGTAAAAAGGGAAAGCAAATGTAACTATAATGATAGTGTAATTTTGTAATCATTAGCATTTTAAACTAGCAGCTCAATTTAACTTCCAATAACGTTATACGTCTAAGAGGCCTCCTGGAATTGTCTAACGTTACTACACAAAAACAGCCCTGTCAGGGTCCTCATCCGGCTGCCCTCGGCAAAGCATTTAGAGCACACTAGTGTTTTACATGATTTAAAATCGTGAATACAGTGCATTCGGAAAGTATTCAGACCCCTTCCCTTTTCCCACATTTTGTTACGTTACAGCCTTAGTCTAAAATGTATTAAATATATGTTTTTCCTCATCAATCTACACACAATACCCCATAATGACAAAGCCAAAACTGGTTTGAAGATTTTGCAAATTTAAAAAAATAAAACAAACACCTTATTTACATAAGTATTCAGATCCTTTGCTATGAGACTCAAAATTGAGCTCAGGTGCATCCTGTTTCCATTGATCATACTTAAGATGTTTTCACAACTTAATTTGAGTCCACCTGTGGTAAATTGAATTGATTGGATATGATTTGGAAAGGCACACACCTGTCTAAATAAAGGTCCCACAGTTGACAGTAATGTCAGAGCAAAAACCAAGCCATGAGGTTGAAGGAATTGTAAGTAGAGCTCCGACACAGGATTATGTCAAGGCACAGATATGGGGAAGGGTACCAAAAAATGTATGCAGCATTGAAGGTCCCCAAGAACACAGTGTCCTCCGTCATTCGTAAATGGAAGACATTTGGAACCACCAAGTCTCTTCCTAGAGCTGGCTGACTGGCCAAACTAAGCAATTGGGGGAGAAGGGCCTTGGTCAGGGAGGTGACAAAGAAACTGATGGTCACTCTGACAGAGCTCCAGAGTTCCTCTGTGGAGATGGAAGAACCTCACAGAAGGACAACCATCTCTTCAGCACTCCACCTATCAGGCCTTTATGGTAGAGGTTTCAGACGGAAGCCACTCCTCAGTAAAAGGCACATGACAGCCCGCTTGGGGTATGCCAAAAGGCACCTAACGGACTCTCAGACCATGAGAAATAAGATTCTCTGGTCTGATGAAACCAAGATTGAACTCTTTTGGCCTGAATGCCAAGCTTCTCGTCTGGAGAAAACCAGGCACCGCTCATCACCTGGCCAATAACATCCCTATGGTGAAACATGGTGGTGGCAGCATCATCATCCTGTGGGGATGTTTTTCAGCGACAGGGACTGAGAGACTAGTCAGGATCAAGGGAAAGATGAGCGGAGCAAAGTACAGAGAGATCCTTGATGAAAATCTGCTCCAGAGCGCATAGGACCTCAGACTGGAGGAAAGGTTCACCTTCCAACAGGACAACGACCCTAGGCACACTGCCAAGACAATGCAGGAGTGGCATCGGGACAAGTCTCTGAATGTCCTTGAGTGACCAAGCCAGAGCCAGGACTTGAACCCGATCTAACATTTCTGGAGAGACCTGAAAATAGCTGTGCAGGGATGCTCTTCCTCCAACCTGACAGAGCTTGAGAGGATCTGCAGACAAGAATGGGACAAACTCCCCAAAAAGGTGTGCCAAGCTTGTAGTGTTATACCCAAGAAGACTAGGCTGTAATCGCTGCCAAAGGTGCTTCAACAAAGTACTAAGTAAAGGGTCTGAATACTTATGTAAATGTGAGTTTATTTCTATATATTTTTTATACATTTACAAAAAAATAAAAAATAAAGTTTTTGTTTTGTCATTACGGGGTATTGTGTGTAGGTTGAGGGGGGGGAAACAATTTAATCAATTTTAGAATAAGGCTGAAACTTAACAAAATGTGGAAAAAGTGAAAGGGTCTGAATACTTTCCAAATGCACTGTATGTCAAACTTTTTGAATATATTTACCAAGTTACAGTATGTGCTTTGGACATACACTGCATCGCCAAGAGTATGTCGACACCCAATTCATAAACGGTTCTGTGTCTCCAAATTTATGGCAACAGTTTGCGTAAGGCCCTTTACTGTTTCAGCATGACAATGCCGCCGTGCACAAAGCGAGGTCGATGTGGAAGAACTTTATTGGCCTGCACAGAGCCCTGACCTCAACCCCATCAAAACACCTTTGGGATGAATTGGAACGCCGACTGAGAGCCAGGCCTAATCCTCCAACATCAGTGCCAGACCTCACTAATGCACTTGTGGCTGAATGGAATCAAGTCCCTGCAACAATGTTCCAACATCTAGTGGAAAGCCTTACCAGAAGAGTGGTGGCTGTTATATATGAAAGGGAGGGAACAAACTCCATATTAATCCTCATGATTTTGGAATGAGATGTTCGACGTGCAGGTGTTCACATACTTTTGGCCCTGTAGTGTAGCTAGCAAGTAAGTTGGCTAACGATAAGCAGACATTTAGGCTCTAGCTAAACATGGTAACATTACCGCGTATTTTGATGATCCACTCTCAATGGAGTTGTGGGTCGGTAGGGAACCGTACGAGGTGCCTTAAGGTACACGGCAGTACGACATAGACTCAGCAAAAAAAAGAAACATACCTTTTTCAGGACCCTGTCTTTCAAAAAAAATAAAAAAAATAACTAAACAGATCTTCATTGTGAAGGGTTTAAAAACTGTTTCCCGTGCTTGTGTAACAGTTTAACTTTTGTCCGTCCCCTCGCCCCGACCCGGGCGCGAACCAGGGACCCTCTGCACACATCAACAACAGTCACCCACGAAGCATCGTTACCCATCGCTCCACAAAAGCCGCGGCCCTTGCAGAGCAAGGGGAACCACTACTTCAAGGTCTCAAAGCGAGTGACGTCACCGTTTGAAAGGCTATTAGCGCGCACCACCGCTAACTAGCTAGCCATTTCACATTGGTTACACTTGTTGAACCATAAACAATGAATGAACATGCACCTGTGGAACAGTCGTTAAGACACTAACAGCTTACAGACGGTAGGCAATTAAGGTCACAGTTATGAAAACTTAGGACGCAAAAGAGACCTTTCTAACTAATTCTGAAAAACACCAAAAGAAAGATGCCCAGGGTCCCTGCTCATAGGCTGAGAGGCTGGACTGAGGGCTTGTAGGCCTGTTGTAAGGCAGGTCCTCACCAGACATCACCGGCAACAATGTCGTCTATGGGCACAAACCCACCGTTGCTGGACAAGACAGGACTGGCAAAAAGTGCTCTTCACTGACGAGTCGCGGTTTTGTCTCACCAGGGGTGATGGTCGGATTTGTGTTTATCGCCGAAGGAATGAGCGTTACACCAAGGCCTGTACTCTGGAGCTGGATCGATTTGGTCCGTCATGGTCTGGGACGGTGTGTCACAGCATCATCGGACTGAGCTTGCTGTCATTGCAGGCAATCTTAACACTGTGCGTTACAGGGAAGACATCCTCCTCCCTCATGTGGTACCCTTCTTGCAGGCTCATCCTGACAAGACCCTCCAGCATGACAATGCCACCAGCCATACTGCTCGTTCTGTGCATGATTTCCTACAAGACAGGAATGTCAGTGTTCTGCCATGGCCAGCGAAGAGCCCGGATCTCAATCCCATGAACACGTCTAGGACCTGTTGGATTGGAGGGTGAGGGCTAGGGCCATTCCCCCCAGAAATGTCCGGGAACTTGCAGGTGCCTTGGTGGAAGAGTGGGGTAACATCTCACAGCAAGAACTGGCAAATCTGGAGCAGTCCATGAGGAGGAGATGCACTGCAGTACTTAATGCAGCTGGTGGCCACACCAGATACTGACTGTGACTTGTGATTTTGACCTCCCTTTTGTTCAGGGACACATTATTCCATTTCTGTTAGTCACATATCTGTGGAACTTGTTCAGTTCATGTCTCAGTTGTTGAATCTTGTTATGTTCATACAAATATTTACACATGTTAAGTTTGCTGAAAATAAACGCGGTTGACAGTAAGAGGACGTTTATTTTTTTGCTGAGTTTACTATCTTAACTAGCTACCATCACACAACAACACGTTGGCTGGGCTTACTTCCGGGGTCATATGATTTCCCCAATCCCAAAATGTCGCCTGAAGCGTGACTAAATTAAATATTTTGTGCTGATGAAGTCTGCAAAGTTGAAGAAAGTGTGGAAAAGGTGGAAAATAATAACAATGTCAACCATAGATGTCTCACTGATCTGGAACAATACACAAGAAGATGGAACCTGAGACTCTACGTCGTGACAGAGGTGGAGAATGAGGATGTGCGAGGGGAGGCTATCCGCATCTGCCAAGAAGTTATGCCTGCAGAGAAGAACAAAGTTGGTGATACCATCGACGTTGGTCATCGCCTCGGCATGAAGCAACAGCAAAATGATTCAAGACCAAGGGGTATCATTATCATCTTCACTGCCAGATACTACAGGGATGCTGTCTGGAAAGCTGCTAGGAAGAACGCCTTCCTTCAGAGCCATGGTATGCGTTTCGCCGAGCATCTCAGCCCGGAGGACATAGAAAGAAGGAACATCAGATTACTATTTTTCGGAATACTCAGGTACCTCAATTTATTAGTTTGTTCTTGTATGACCAGAAGGCCTATTTTGTTTACAAACTTACGAAGAAGACTGGAAGTTGCATTTATTTTTTATGTATGCAGTAACTAAGATACTGTTTTAAAGGGCATACAGGTCTGCTCTTACTTTACACGGTTATTGTTCTATTTAGTTATTAATACTTATTTCCAAATGATAGAGGTCTTAGGAACATGTTATGATCAGTTTTCATATGCACTTAAAATAGTAGGTACCCTTTTATTTAAATTATTATTTTATATTTTATGTCTCAGAATAGTTGCTGATTACACTAAGGAGGGGTTTTAGTCTCTCTTACTACAAAGAACCCTTGGTTTGGTCTTGAACATAATTTTCAGTTGAGTTGAATTTCAAAGCCGGATAACATCTAGCTCAGAGTTTATGGAATAAGCTATTTTCACTTTAAATTGATTTAAATGGTGCAGATCTCGGTTCCTTATCGTTTACGTTCACTGCTCCTACGTTGTTGACTAATCCTACTACAGTTTATACTTTTATATAATCTTTGTTGTTTTGTCTTTGTCTATAGTTTCTCTTAATGCTAGGGGGTTACGAAACAATGTGAAGCGCAAGGCCTTATTTTTATTTGCTAAACAATTTCGAACAGATTTTGGCTTTTTTCAAGAGTCTCACTCAATTTCAGCTGATTTGGCTTTCCCATGGATCTGAACGCTCTGCTGGTGTCACTACAATGAAAAATACCATTGGTGGTAATGTTCTACACTCGGAATGTGACCCCTTTGGTCACTTTATTTGTCTTGTGATCAGTTACAATGACATTACACTCATTACTGTAAACTTCTACGGGTAAAACACCAAACATGAGAATGATGAGTTGCTTGAATCTATAGAGAAACATATACTTCATTGGTTATCTAAATTTCAGAATTTGTTGTTATTGATAGGAGGTGACTTTAACATTACTATAGATAATTCAACTGATGGATGGCCCCCAGGTAGGCCAACCAATCAGAATTTGGGTTTAATACTTTTTATGGAAAAGTTTGACCTTATGTATATATGGAGAGAGAGGTTTCCGGCCAACAGATCATTCACTTGGAGTAACAAAACAGGTTCCAGACAATCCAGAATAGATTTGTGGCTTATATCCAAATGTATTGCTAGTGAGTGTGTTACTACAAATAGTTGTACTACTCCCCTCACAGACCATAGGGCCATTTACATTGATATCAAAATATTTACCCCTGATACTAACCTTGGTAGAGCATCCTACTGGAAGCTAAATAGTTTATTAAATAATGATATAGTTAAGTTTAAGGTGAAAGATCTGCTTTCACACTTTTGGGAGAGGGCTTGTGAAGGAAATCTTATTGCAAGAACAGGGAGCTCTTTAAATTTGAGGTGTCCAAATACCTTAGAAAATATGGTAGTAATCTTGCTAAGACCAGAAGAAATGAGGAGGAAAAGGTGATCATTAAGATAACTTCCCTTTCTCAGAGGTCCCCAACCGTCCTCTCGGGGGAGGAGAAGATGGAACTGATTGAGTTACAAAATAAACTGGATAATATATACAGATTAAAAGCAGGAGCCTTTATTAGATCTAGAAAAAATTGATTGAGGAGGGAGAACAGAATTCATCCTATTTCTTTAGACTTGAGAAATTTCACTTTACAAATAACACTATCCATAAGTTAAACATTGATGGTGTTATTACAGGTGACCAAACATGAAAAGCTAAATTCCTCTTCCACTCCCTTGAGAGACTTGGCTTCTGGGATTTTTTCTGTAAGGCTATGAAGACTCTCTATACGAATGGTAACAGCTTTATCAAATTGAAATATGGCATCTCACCTAGATTTGAGTTAAAGAGAGGAATTAGGCAAGGTTGTCCTATCTCTCCGTACCTGTTTTTATTAATCACCCAACTTCTTACAAATTCTTTAAATAATAGTCCTGTACAAGGTATTTCCATAGCTGGTAAAGAAATTATTATAAGCCAGCTGGCTGACGATACTACACTTTTTCTGAAAGACGCTAACCAAATTCCCATATCGATCAATGTGATACAATCCTTTTCCAAAGCGTCTGGTCTATATCTTAACATTAATAAATGTGAACTCATGGCTGTCAAAGATTGTGTGACACCCTCATATTATGGTATTCCAGTAAAATAAGAACTTACATATTTAGGCATAACCATTACAAAGGATCAGAAGTCTAGAGGCTTACTAAATTTTAACCCTCTTATTAAAAAAAACCCAGAAGAAGCTAAATCAATGGCTACAGAGGGACTTATCTAATAACCAAGGCTGAAGGTATCTCTAGACTAACATGGCGCTCTATCTTTATATTTTGACAGTAAAATAAGCAAGGAGATAGACCAGATGCTTTTCAACTTTCTGTGGAGAAACAGTAGCCATTACATTAGGAAAACTGTTGTAATGAACACTTATGAGAATGGTGGACTGAATTTTCTGGACTTTACTACCTTAAATAATACTTTTAAGATCAATTGGATAGAACAATTCCTAAGAAGACCCACTCTATGTGGAATTTTATTCCTCATCATGTCTTCTCTACTTTTGGCGGCCTTAACTTCATGTTTGTTTGCAATTATAATATTGACAAAGTTCCAGTGAAACTTTCTGCTTTTCATTGGCAGATTTTCTTGTCATGGTCCTTAATTTATAAGCATAATTTTTCTCCACACAGATATTATATATGGAATAATTGGGATATATTGTATAAAATACTTCTTTGTTTTTAGAATATTGGTTCTGAAATAATATCCTATTGGTGAGCCAACTGGTAAATGCAGAGGGTCTTTTACTTAGTCATAAGGAATTCTTATCACTTTACAAGGTCCCTGTAACACCTAAAGATTTTGCAATTGTTTTAGATGCCATTCCCTCAGGTGTTGCTTTATTATTCAGGAACGTGTCAAGATCTGATTCTCAGAGCCTACCTTCCATTGACCCAGTTGAGTCATCAGTAGGAAAGATTTGTTTCTCTTTTGGTCCAGTCAACAACAGAGCGATACGAACCTTGTTTCAGCAGGATGTTGTATCTATCTATACCTTATGTCATGCCTTATTGGAATGGATTTATTGATAATATCTGTTAGAAAAAAGTTTGGATGTTGCCACACACATACCTACTTGTTAACAAAATGAAGGAAGTTTCCTTTAAAATTATTCATAAATGTTATCCTGCCAACCACTATATGAAGAAGTTTAAGGAAAACATCAACTCAAATTGTTCCTTTTGTAATGACCACCCAGAAACAGTGTTGCATCTTTTTTTGGCATTGTATTAATGTAAGAAAACTGTGGCAAGACATCAGTAGATTTATAATTGAACACATTTATGAAGATCTTACACTATCATGGAGAGATGTACTGCTTGGATTCTTTACCTATGATAGAAATAAGCTGAAACATTTTATGTAATTCATTTCATTATTCTTTTGGACAAATTTCATATTCACAAATGTACATTTACAAACAAAACACGACATTTTCTTACCTTACAAAAAGAAATTGAACTGTATTTTAAGACAATTAAATACTCTACTAACAAAAAAGCTGTTAGAATAATAAGTGTATATATGTCCCTTAAGTGCCTTGTGTAATGTGCTATTGTACCCCCTAGCCCAATTGTCCTTTGTATATTATTTATATATACTTGTATTCCCACATGTACTTCCTGTATTGATTTGTTGTTAATTAAAAAAATAAGATAAAAAGTCTGCGACAAATGACTTCCTGTACAGCTGTGTTTGGTCCGTCAAATATCCAAAGACTCACAATTTAAGTTCCTCTACGTTAGCTCCGAGAATATGCCGTGGTGCAGACCAGCGACATCTGAAAAGCTTATCCGGGAGTTCCTGTGCTCTGGTACCATTGTCAGGTCAGACCTGAATGTTTTACAAGGCCTTTCATTTCGCGAATTAAATGTGTGATTGTGTCGGGGTTTAGCGAAGTGTGGTCAATGAGCTTGCTCTTTCTTAGTGAGCAGTTCGAACGACGTTTTTAAGTGGCGCACACACAAACGACGCCAAAGCAATCGAGTACTGTTGATCTGACTGCATCAATCTGAAATTAACGATTTGACGGACTACTTTTATGGGATTACCATACCATCTGTTAGCAAAATTCCAACATGTTTTAGAGAAGTCTTTGTGTATTGTGTCGTAGTAGAGGATGTGAAAAAGAGCAATCTACAATAGCTAACGTTTATAGGCAGATCTGTCTGTCAAGTCGACAGGACTGCCTGTCGTTGGCTGGCGAACTTGTGTCATGTTCGGCAATTGAAATTCGATTTACATGAACCAGGAATTATCTAGTAAACAGGTTTATTGAGCTAAATTGGGGTCCGCTGCTGCTTTGGATACGTTCGAGTTTGTTAGGTATGGACATACAATATATTCAGAGTAACTGAAGGGAAACGCATTTGATGTCCCAACAGTTCAGACTTTTCTGTGAGACTGTCAATAATATGTATCACTTTGGAATATTTTTCAGGAACAGAATTATGAAAAATTGGGGAGTCATTGGTGGAATAGCGGCTGCCATGGCTGCTGGAGTATATGTTCTATGGGGTCCAATTACAGACAGCAAGAAAAGGAAGAAAGGTAAGCTTGCCCAATGTCTGTGTAGGCAGTTAAAGATGGGATCACTAATGTTATGTAGGGGGATGTTTATGAGGGCCATTGACTGTATACTAACAAAAGTATCCACCATAGGCATGGTACCAGGCCTGCTGAACCTGGGAAACACCTGCTTCATGAACTCTCTGCTCCAGGGCCTGGCAGCCTGCCCTTCCTTCGTCAAGTGGCTGGAGGAGTTCACTATCCGCAAAGGTGTGTCAGAGGGCGAGCCAGAGAAGGACACCAAACTTTCCACAACTCTCCTGCAGCTTCTCCAAGGTAGTGTTTGGTGATGGGCGAAGAAGGAATCAGAATCCCTGTTCACTCAATTGTTAGACTCTATGGTGCAACCCAAATGGCATCCTATACCCTATGGTGCACTAGTTGTGACCAGGGCCCATGTAATGCACTATATAGGGTACCATATGGGATGCACCCTGACAGTACATTCTCTGATTTGCAGCACTGTCAAATGACAACACTGGGGCGGAGGATGTGCTGGATGCAGGGCGTCTGCTGGAGGTCCTCAGACTCTACAGGTGGCACATCAGTTCCTTTGAGGAACAGGTACGTTATCCTTACTTGTTAAGCATTTGTGAGCATTTTTTCAGAGCATTCAACTCAAAATTGTCTTAAATCTGTTCCCCATAAGAATTCTGCTCCACGTTCAAAACAAATTAAAAGTAAGCCCTTCCAGTCGAAGCTCACATCCACTACAATACCATGGTACTTTCCAATGGAGCAGCAAGAAATCCCCCTATGGATTTCACATGACTTGGCAGGGGTACAGCCATGGGTGGGCCTGGGAGGGCATAGGACCACCCACTGGGGAGCCAGGCCCAGCCAATCAGAAAACGTTTTTATTACAGACAGAAATACTCTTCAGCGCCCACCCCCCCAGAGGATCCCGCAGGTGAAGAAGCCGGATGTATAGGGCCTGGGCTGGTGTGGTTACACGTGGTCTGTGGTTGTGAGGCCGGTTGGACTTGCTGCCAAATTCTCTAAAATTATTTTGGAGGCAGCTTATGGTAGAAATTAACATGAAATTCTCTGGCAACAGTTCTGGTGGACATTCCTGCAGTCAGCATGCCAATTGCACGCTTCCTCAACTTGAGACATCTGGCCTTGTGTTGTGTGACAAACTGCACATTTTAGTCGCCTTTTATTGTCCCCAGTGTAACAGTAGTAACTTTACGTCGTCCCCTCGCCCCGACACGGGCGCGAACCAGGGACCCTCTGCACACTTCGACAACAGTCACCCACGAAGCAGCGTTACCCATCGCTCCACAAAAGCCGCGGCCCTTGCAGAGCAAGGGGCAACCCTACTTGAAGTCTCAGAGCAAGTGACTTAACTGATTGAAATGCTACTAGCGCGTACCCGCTAACTAGCTAGCCATTTCACATCCGTTACACCAGCACAATGTGCACCTGTGTAATGATCATGCTGTTTAATCAGCTTATTGATATACCACACCTGTCAGTTGGATGGATTCTCTTGGCAAAGGAGAAATGCTCACTAACAGAAACAAATGTGTGTACAACATTTTGAGAGAATAAGCTTTTTGTGCATATGGAACATTTCTGGCATTTTTTTATTTCAGCTCATGAAACACGGAACTAACACTTTACATGTTGCATTTTATATTTTTGTTCAGTCTATGACTGAGATGTGGTCGTCCCACCTACCTACACTACATGACCAAAAGTATGTGGACACCTGCTCGTCGAACATCTCATTCCAAAATCATGGGCATTGTTATGGAGTTGGTTCCCCCATTTTCTGCTACAACAGCCTCCACTCTTCTGGGAAGGCTCTCCACTAAATGTTGGAACATTGCTGCAGGGACTTGCCTCCATTCATCCACAAGAGCTTTAGTGCGGTCGGGCACTGGTGTTGGGCGATTAGGCCTGGCTCGCAGTCGGTGTTCCAATTCATCCCAAAGGTGTTTGGATGAGGTTGAGGTCAGGGCTCGGTGCAGGCCAGTCAAGTTCTTCCACACCGATCTCGACAAACCATTTCTGTATGGACCTCGCTTTGTGCACGGGGGCATTGTCATGCTGAAACAGGAAATGGACTTCCCAAACTGTTGCCACAAATTTGGAAGCACAGAACCGTCTAGAATGTCATTGTATGCTGTAGCGTTTAGATTTCCCTTCACTGGAACTAAGCGGCCTAGCCCGAACCATGAAACCAGCCCCAGACCATTATTCCTCCTCCACCAAACTTTACAGTTGGCACTATGCATTGGGGCAGGTAGCGTTCTCCTGGTATCTGCCAAACCCAGATTTATCCGTTGGACTGCCAGATGGTGAACTAAAGGTAAAGGAGGACTGCACACGCCCCCATTCTCATCGACGGGGCTGTAGTGGAGCAGGTTGAGAGCTTCAAATTCCTTTGCATCCACATCACCAACAAATATATATATATTTTTTTTACACCTTTATTTAACTAGGCAAGTCTTATTTTCAATGGTGGGTTAACTGCTTTCAGGGGCAGAACGACAGGTTTTTACCTTGTAGGCTCGGGGATTCAATCTTAACCCTTACGTTTAACTAGTCCAACGCTCTAACCACCTGCCTTACATTGCACTCCACGAGGAGCCTACCTGTTACGCGAATGCAGTAAGAAGCCAAGGTAAGTTGCTAGCTAGCATTAAACTTATCTTATAAAAAACAATCAATCATAATCACTAGTTAACTACACATGGTTGATGATATTACTAGTTTATCTAGCGTTTCCTGCGTTGCATATAATCGATGCGGTGCGCATTCGCGAAAAAGGACTGTTGTTGCTCCAACGTGTACCTAACCATAAACATCAATGCCTTTCTTAAAATCAAAACACAAGTATATATTTTTAAACCTGCATATTTAGTTAATATTGCCTGCTAACATGAATTTCTTTTAACTAGGGAAATTGTGTCACTTCTCTTGCAACAGAGTCAGGGTATATGCAGCAGTTTGGGCCGCCTGGCTCGTTGCGAACTGTGTGAAGACTATTTCTTCCTGACAAAGACAGCCAACTTCGCCAAACGGGGGATGATTTAACAAAAGCGTATTTACGAAAAAAGCACAATCGTTGCACGACTGTACCTAACCATAAACATCAATGCCTTTCTTAAAATCAATACACAGAAGTATATATTTTAAAACCTGCATATTTAGCTAACAGAAATCCGGGTTAGCAGACAATATTGACCAGTTGAAATTGTGTCACTTCTCTTGCATTCATTGCACGCAGAGTCAGGGTATATGCAACAGTTTGGGCCGCCTGGCTTGTTGCAAACTAATTTGCCAGAATTTTACATAATTATGACATAACATTGAAGGTTGTACAATGTAACAGCAATATTTAGACTTAGGGATGCCACCATAGATAAAATACTTAACGGTTCCGTATTTCACTGAAAGAATAAACGTCTTGTTTTCGAGATGATAGTTTCCGGATTCGACCATATTAATGACCTAAGGCTCGTATTTCTGTGTGTTATTATGTTATAATTAAGTCTATGATTTGATATTTGATAGAGCAGTCTGACTGAGCGATGGTAGGCAGCAGCAGGCTTGTACGCATTCATTCAAACAGCACTTTCGTGTGTTTGCCAGCAGCTCTTCGCAATGCTTCAAGCATTGAGTTGTTTGACTTCAAGCCAATCAACTCCCGAGATTAGGCTGGTGTAACCAATGACGTCACTCGCGCTGAGACCCTGGAGAAGTTGTCCCTCTTGCTCTGCACTTACAGTTTTGTGGAGCGATGGGTAACGATGCTTCGGCTGTTGTCGATGTGTTCCTGGTTCGAGCCCAGGTAGGGGCGAGTCGAGGGACGGAAGCTATACTGTTACACTGGCAATACTAAAGTGCCTATAAGAACATCCAATAGTCAAAGGTATATGAAATACAAATCGTATAGAGAGAAATAGTCCTATAATTCCTATAATAACTACAACCTAAAACTTCTTACCTGGGAATATTAAGACTCGTGTTAAAAGGAACCACCAGCTTTCAAATGTTCTGAGCAAGGAACTTAAACGTTAGCTTTTTTACATGGCACATATTGCACTTTTACTTTCTTCTCCAACACTTTGTTTTTGCATTATTTAAACCAAATTGAACATGTTTCATTATTTATTTGAGGCTAAATTGATTTCATTGATGTATTATATTAAGTTAAAATAAGTGTTCATTCAGTATTGTTGTAATTGTCATTATTACAAATAACAAAAAAATCGGGCGATTTAATCGGGATCGGCTTTTTTTGGTCCTCCAATAATCGGTATCGGCGTTAAAAAATCATAATCGGTCGACCTCTACTCAGTAGTGAGTGTTGTGACTTACCAGCACTCGGCGGTCTTTTTCTGTGAGCTTGTGTGTCTTACCACTTCGCAGCTGAGCCTTTGCACCTAGACGTTTCCACTTCACAATAACAGCACTTACAGATGACCGGGGCAGCTCTAGCAGGGCAGAAATTTGACGAACTGACCTGTTGGAAAGGTGGCATCCTTTGACAGTGCCACGTTGAAAGTCACTGAGCTCTATAGTAAGGACATTCTACTGCCAATGTTTGTCTATGGAGATTGCATGGCTGTGTGCTCAATTTTATACACCTGTCGGCAACGGTGTGGCTGAAATGGCTGGATCCATTAATTTGAAGGGGTATCCACATACTTTTGTGTATCTTAAGATGAATGCACTAACTACGTCACTTTGGATAAGAGCGTGTGCTATATGACTAATGTGTAAGGTATATTGGTTTAATCTCTCGTCCCTATTTACTTTTCTTAGGATGCACATGAGCTCTTCCATGTCCTCACCTCTTCCCTGGAGGAGGAGCGAGACCGACAGCCCAAAGTCACCCACCTCTTTGACATTCAGTCCCTTGAGGTAAGTTGTCACTCCCCTTCCTTTAATAATCACAGCCCTGCTAAGCTTAGTCTCTTTCAGCACAGTGTGTTTTTGATGTAAGTTAATTGTAGTTTTGCCTTCTGACTTCTGTTCCTTTGTTTTGGGCATCAGAGTCTCCCAGATATAGATGATAAGACCTTAAGCTGCAAGAGTCGAGGTAAGGAGGCAAATAGTGGTGTGGAATATTTTACTAGAGAAGTAGGTTTTGGGAAAATAGGAAAACTACTTTTGCTCTTCCAGGCCCTCTTCATCCTTTACAAAGTCCTTGGAAGTTTCCACATCCTTTCCATGGCCGCCTAACAAGCAATATGGCTTGCAAGCATTGCGAACAACAGGTGATTAATGTATTTGTTTATTTTTCATATCACGTGAATATCAGATATTTGGCAGTGTACTGTCATTAAATCAGTGGTTTGTTTGTGCTATTAATTCATTTTCTTGTTCGCAGAGCCCAGTGCGATATGACTCTTTCGACAGCCTCTCCTTATCCATCCCTTCGCCGCAATGGGTAAGCAGAATGGGTGACGGGAGAAAAAATACATGATGGAAACCTTCATATCATTCAGGTGAAGGTTTTCCTTGTACCACTGGTGGTACAAATATCATTGATATGTGTACACCAAGGTTGCAGGAGCAAAAGCTTGCACGAGTTCAGGTAACCCTGTTCTACACGAATGTATGTAAAATAATAGCTTGTGAGCTACAGTATATGCAATGTGCTGAGTATATTTCCCTTAGGGCTGGCCTATCTCTCTGGATCACTGTCTCCAGCATTTCATCTCTTCCGAGACCATTAAAGAGGTGGAGTGTGAAAACTGCACCAAGGTACTAGTCTTCACTTGGCTGGTTAAGAAAATGGAACTGTACTTCTGTGAACCTATTGGTATGTTATTTTGGAGCTTTAGAATTAACCTTGTTTTGACATCTTCTCTCCTGTCAGCTTCAACAAGGCGCCTTAGTGAATGGGCATGTCCTGGAAAGCCAGAGGACAACCTTCATCAAACAGCTTAAACTGGGAAAGGTAATGGTCTTTCCCACTAACCATGTTTTTATGCAAGTAAAGTCAAAACGTATACAGAAATTGCTGTGATAGACACAGGAAGTTTCGGCACAATTTTAGAAATTCCAACATTTGTTCGTTCAACATGGTGGGATCTTTTTGTTTTGGTAAAATTAATTATACAAGAAATGGCAGTGGAAACGTCCTTTATGTGCAAATATTGACTAGATAACCAAATCGAAGTTAACTTTGAGTCACACAATAATATGGTGTGTGGTCCTCCCACTACGACTCAGGAAACCATGCAATTTATTAGGTTACGCTGCCCTACAAAGGCAAAACGCAGTAACTACGAATTTGGTCAAAAATGTTTAATCTGTTGTAATGGCCAGGTATATTATCTGATTTTAATGTTGGCATTTAGTTTCTTGACACAAGAACGAGCCAGTTGATCAGAATATATCATGGAGTATCCTGTCTAGACAGAAAAAGTAAGTTACTGCATTTGGCCTTTTGTGCAGTGCAGATGAAACAAGTTATGAACTTCACAGGGTGGTGAAAGTGCACGGTGATGAGCTTGATGCTCCTTTCCAATAAATATACAGGGTCGAATTTTCGGTAGTTGAAAATGCAATGGAAACACATTGGACTTTAACAAAGTGCTTATACAGAAACCCAGCCTAAAACCCTAAAGAGCAAGCAATGTAGATGTAGAAGCACGTTGGCTAGGAAAAACTCCCTAGAAAGGCAGGAACCTAGGAAAAAACCTAGAGGAACCAGGCTCTGAGTGGTGGCCAGTCCTCTTCTGGCTGTGCTGGGTGGAGATAAGAGTTTATGGCAATTAAGGCCAGATTGATCTTCAAGATGTTCAAACGTTCATATATGACCCATAGGGTCAAAAAATAATCAGTGGTTGTAGAGAGTGCAACAGGTCAGCACCTCAGGAGTAAATGTCAGTTGGCTTTTCATAGCCAAGTATTTAGTGGTCGAGACAGCAGGTGGGGTAGAGAGGGAGAGAGATGGGGAGAGGGAGAAAACATCATGAAACGTAAGCAAAAAAGTACATTTTGTGTGCACTACATCACACAATGATTTATCTGCAACAAGTCAGTTTGGTGGGAAAATGTACATATTTTCTTTATGCAGATTTTAGAATATTCACATGGAAACCTACCTATTGTGACCTACTTGATGATATGTGAAACAATTGCTGTGTACTAAATGGTTTTACTGCTTTACTGGTATCCCCCTGCACACATCACTATCAGATGCATTTGTGTCTGGCTTCAGCATATCCTTGTCCTCGGTTATGTGACATACAGGTATATGACGGTGTGTGTTTGTGTGACTCCTCCCTCCAGCTCCCACAGTGTCTCTGTATTCACCTGCAGAGACTGACATGGTCTAATGAGGGTACGCCCATAAAGAGACAGGAACATGTCCAGATCTCAGAGTACCTGTCTATGGACCGCTACAAACACCGCACAACCATTCAGAGGCTCCAGCGCATCAACTGTACTCCCAAAACCATTAAAGCAGAGGATTCAGGAGTTGCTGCAGATAAGACTCCTCCCAATGGCAAAGGTACGGTGAAATCACTTAAATTGTCTTCCTGGGACTAAATTGCTTGTCTTATGACCTCTTATCACCCTTTCAGCTTGAGAGGACTGAGAACTGTCATGATTGTTCTTAGTGGGTTCTTAGAAATTGGCCTTAGAATATTTGGGATTTGTTTGAGGACAGATACTCCAGATTACTCTCATAATGTAATTGTTGTTTTACAGACCCTTGAAAGGCCTTGTACAACACTAAGATCATACTGTATTCTACTTATTTTCAGATATAGAACACCATAACAACAAGCCTCTGTCCAATGGAACCTGTTCGTCTGTCTTTCTCCATTCTCCTGGGTTGAACCCACAGGTCAACCTCACATATGACTACAGGTAAACACAACCTGATCATCTTAAACAGCCTTTTTATATCAATAAAGAGAAGAACCAATTATACAAAATCAGATAAATTGTCTTGGAATTATAGTGTGTACTCTGATAACACTGTTGAATACACCATGTCTCTCCATAGCTCCTCAGAATACTACTTTCAACTGATGGCTGTGTTGGTTCACCATGGTGACATGAACTCAGGACACTTTGTCACTTACCGCCGCTGCCCTCCCTCGCCCCGCAGCCCCTCTCCATTCAGCTCCCAGTGGCTGTGGGTTTCAGATGACTCTGTACGCAAGGCCAGTCTACAGGAGGTGCTGTCCTCCAACGCCTACCTACTCTTCTATGAGCGGGTGAGACGGCTCCGTCTACTGTTGGAGTAGAGCCCCGGAGCACTGAGCCAAACTGGACACCTACTCCCCTGCCAACCCATACCACCACAGCCATGTGTGCCACAGAAAACACCCCTCAGAAGTGTAATTCTCCAGCCCCCAATGGCTTACCTGTAGGATTGTGCTTTAACAGTACAAAAGATTATGCTGCTCTACCTTGACCTCCTGTCATATTAAAATCATGAATGTCCCCCTCTTCTTTTACAGTGATTTAGGAGGCACTGCCTTTTAGATCCCAGAGATTGCCTACCTGTAGGAATGATTGGACTGTTCTCAAAAACATCTCAGAATACTGGTAGTCGTTTCACAAAAGATTTGCATTACTTCAACCAAGATGTTTTAGGCTAAATGGGTGTTACTAGATTAGGAAATGTGGAGGTACTTGATATGTAATCACTGTCTTCAGCTATTTCAGTCTGGAAATAATCACTCATATCTTAATGTAGGTTTAATTAAAATAATGCAATGTTTCAATTGACATTGTATATAAGCTGCTGTATATTACATTTTTCTACGTGTAACAAATTCAGAATACTGTAATAACATGCAGGTGGTTTGGATTGTAGTCTAGCTCCACATGTCTGCAGACCATTTACTTTCATGTAGAATCATTTCTGCAGTTGTTGCACAAGATCTCATGGTATCAAGCTAATGTGTATATTGTTATTTTTGTTCCTAAATGATATTGAAGCAACATGATAGTTTTACAACTCTTTTATAGAGCATTGGAATTGATAGCAATGTAACAAATTTACCACAGTGTTTAAAGTTGTGGTGGCAGTGTGTACAACTACACAATCTAAGTGTAATGCTCAACAAGCATACCAGTTGTGTTTTAAAAACTGCCATTTACTCTCCTAGTATTGAATTAGGATGCAACCTCTAAATATCCCTCTTACCCATTTTCTGATCAATTTGCACTAATGTATATTTTGAAGATTTGTGTGTGTGAGATCTGTGAAGAAGTTGATTGTTTTCATAGATACAATTATGAAAATAAAGAATCTATAAGTAAAGAGTTACCACATGACTGATTTTTATGAATTGGACAATGAACAAATTCAAAAACTAGTTGAATCAATATTGCAGTGGGGACAGTGGTTAGATAGTACGTCCCGTGACGTCAGCCACAATGAAGTGAGACTCCCAACGGACCATGTCTGACCCTCATTTCTTGCCGTCTTGGAGGATGCGTCTGAAGGTAAGGTTGATGCGGGGTGTGAGGACCCTCTTGCGGGCTGGCAGGCTGTGGCACCAGTGGGTGTTTGTGGGAGAGTTCATGAGGAGCAGGCTTCCATGGGCCAGTTCCAGCTTCACTGGGTTGATCTGCCGTCGGCACTGTTTTCCCCGTGACTCCCTATGTCTGAAGACAAAGTCCCGGACCGCCCCCAGGGATACGGAGGCGATGGAACAGAGGGGGTCCAGTTCCCGCTCATCATCACGGTGCTCACCCATGTGATCATGTCCATCTTTGTACCTGAGAAAACCAGGAGCAGCTACAATGTAATCACAGTCCAACAGTCCTAGAGTGTATTTATTACACCGAAACTGTTTATTCCAAACAAAACGTTTTGCAATGAAAACTAGAGTTTCTATTGGACAAATTCAAGTAGGTCCCTCCCTGTTTTGCTCCATTTGCTTCTATTTGGTTCTTAAACGGTAAACTGTTTCCCTTGCAAGACGTAATGAATACACCCCTGTAGATGTAGAATCTTCTATAGCAGCGTAGACAGACTCACCTGTTAATCAGGACGAAGTTGAAGGTTTGCCCTGTCGCCTTTGTAACAGCATCACGAATGTACTCCAAGGTTGGAGTCCACGGGCTAGCCTGAAGACTCACTCCAGAATAGGTGTATGTTAGTCCTGCGTCCCCACAAGTCGCCTGTTTTCTGGGGACATTGTAGACCTTCCCAAACACCTGAATCTTTGTTTTATCTCCTGTAACAAAATAAGAATGGCTCATCTACATACCAAGAAAAAAATGTATCTGAACTGTCACTGAATTGAGTGTGACAATTGTATACCTGTGAGGTAGACTACCTCCTCCTCCAGCTGTGTGTAGAGGCAGTCTGCTTCCTCTTTAGGAAAGAGTAGAGCATAGTCACAGTCCAGTCCCTCTGCTTCAATCTTCTGCCAAGACTTAGAGAACTCAGTCAAATAGGCATCCTCCTTCACATCCTCCTTTACAATCCCCTGATTGCATTCTTCTTCTTTACATTTTTTCCACACAGGTTCTCTCTGTTCATCTGTTGTCCCATCAATATAGCGCTTCCTGGTTTGACTCACAAATGTATCCATCAGCCACCTTCTTGCTCTGTGCTCACCAACATGAGAAAACTTTATTGTAATAATGTCCAAGACCAAGAATGAAAAGAGAACACAGGAGTACGGATAACAGAAGGAATAGGCCTACAGATAAACGTATAGCATAGGATAATTAATTACTAAATACATGAGTGGAAAGTTTACAACATATCACTATACTTGGCCATTAAAGTTTAATACCTTGTTAACCTTGCTATGAACATTGAACTATAACCATTGACGTAAACAGGTACAAAATGCACACTATGATGGACAGTGCCACACGGGATCCTTGGGACGTCCCTATCCTTAAACCCTAACCCTTTCCTTAACCTCTACCCTTACCCAGCGTTTCCCAAACCTGGTCCTGGGGACCCCAAGGGGTGCACTTTATTGTTGTTGCCATAGCAACACAGCTGATTCAAATAATCAACTTATTATCAAAACGTGCACCCCCTGGGGTCCCCAGGACCGAGTTTGGTAAACACTGCCTTAACCATTTTAAATTTAAACTTCAATGGTTGGTCTTGGTGAATGGGTTGGCGTATAATGTGAACATCTAGCGTGCGTTCAACTCTCATCACGGACATCTTTAGCATGTGAGCTAATTAGCAACTTTTTAACTACTTTTTAGCATGTTAGCTAACCCTTCCCTTAACCTTGACCATTTTAGCTAACCTTTAACCTAACTCCTAAACTTAACCCTAACCCTAGCCTAGCTAACATAACATTGCAGTTTTTGCAAATTCGTAACATTTAACACGTTTTGCAAATGTATAACATATTGTACGTTTTGCAAATTCATAACATATAATACGAATTGTAATTTGTAACATATCATAAGAAATGGGTGATGGACAGCCACAAATTAGTATATATCATACTAAATAGGGTGTCTCCAAATCTACGTACAGAATAATACTAAATGCTCTGAGACAATGTTGGATAGCGCCGACCATACTATGACTGAATCCCTGCGCATTCACCTTAGCAATACGTCATCGCAAGTTGGCGGGAAATGTTCTGTCAGAGAAGTGGTTCAAAACAAGCGGGACTGTGTTAGTGCTGCTGAACAATAAGGAAAGCAAGCTCTAAGTCAACTACTACCAAATTAATCAAGGTTACTAAAATGATAGGGCAGAAAACTATCAATTCTTTTTTTCCGCCCATTTTGAAGAAGAGAGCTTCGGGAGGGGAACATGAGAGAGAGGATGCCCAAGAACATGTGAGAATTAGCGTACTATTAATTTATAATAATTGTTTGCACGCGAGCTGCATGAGTACAAACCGGTGCAATTGTGTAACTATTTTAAGTAGCTAACATTCTGTACATTACAACTTTTAACCTAAAGTTGCATGTATACACATTGAAATCAGGTTATATAGTTTCACCAGCACGTACCTTGTTGTCTTGACGCTGTTATTACAATAATCTGCTTGCTAACTAACAAAATCATTGATTCAATTGTTATATTTTATGTGATAACACTGAAAAGACCATACAACATGGGTTTCAAACCAGTAGTCTTAACCATCTTTGACCGTAACACACAAATCCCGCGATATCTTTACCATCAGCGATCACAGGGGGTGGCGTCACTGGCGTCAGTGTTTAGGAAATTTGCTCAAGTTTCGTAGCAGATTTAGAACATGTTGCTAGCTAACTAAAATGCTTGCAATGAATGTACCATATTTGCGACGTTCTCCAATATTTTTTTTAACTGCACCATTAACAGCCACACGTGTTTCACCAACCTTGCATTTTGCTCAATATACCAAGGTTGGACGGGTGAAGAAGCTGAAGCGATCAGGCAACGGAACGACGGAGTCATCCTCTTCTCCAGTGTGTCCAGAACTGCTGGCCCGAATCGCCAAAAACAAGCAAGCAGCGTTGGAGAAACTGTGCGCAAGTAACACACCGGATGAATTTGGGGAGAGTTGGCGAAAGAGTTTGGTCTCTGAGTTTGGAAAGCCTTATTTCAAAAACGTAAGATGAGTCTACCCACACATAGCTACATCGTACAGATTATCAGAAATGTGCATAATCCAAACCCTTCGCTCCTTACTGTTTCAGTTGATGTCTTTCGTTGATGGAGAGAGGAAACTGAACACTGTCTACCCACCCCCTCAGCATGTTTTCACCTGGACACAGATGTGTGACATCCACGATGTAAGTTTAGGTTTTTGACAACAATGGCACATGTACAGTTTTTCATATTAAGGGGCAGAAACCCTCTAATGTACAGTATGAGCCAACTCATAAGGTTAGGCTGTACAAGTTATTTCCAGGGGGAAGAACCACTGCACTGCCCATAATGATCAGAGCCATTTCTCCTTGGTACAGGTCAAGGTTGTAGTCCTCGGTCAGGACCCATATCACGGTTCAAACCAAGCCCATGGATTATGCTTCAGTGTGCAGAGACCTATCCCACCTCCACCCAGGTAGCCTACAGTATTATTACGTTGTAGACCATGTTGAACATATCCAGGCAAGGGGAATATGTTTCCTGCAATAAAATGTATGGTGTAATACATACAGTGCCTTTTAGAAATGTATTTTAAGTGTATTTTTTGTCAATGATCTACACAAAATACTTGAATGTCAATGTGGAAGAAAAATTCTAACATCTGTAAAAGAAAATATGGAAAATAAAACCCTATCTTGATTAGACTCAATCTCACAGGCACAAACACAACTGGAGCTACCACAGTAACCTCTCGCATTTAAAGGGGTAGGTAACATTTGTCATATCATCTGTTATTTTGGTTAAAAGACTCAGGTCACAGGGCCTCCTGAGTGGCGCAGAGGTCTAAAGTAAGGTATTCAACCCCCTTGGTCATGTTAGAATCAATCACATTTGGCAGCGACTACAGCTGTGAGTCTTTCTGGATGTCTTATTTTATTTTACCCCCTTTTTCTCCTCAATTTCTTGATATCTAATTGCGATCCTGTCTTGTCGCTGCAACTCCCCAACAGGCTCGGGAAAGGCGTAAGTCGAATCATGCGTCCCCCGAAACATGACTCGCCAAACTGAGCTTCTTAACACCAGCCCGCTTAACTCGGAAGCCAGCTACACCAATGTGTCGGAGGAAACACCATTCAACTGAAGTCAGCCTGCAGACGCCCAGCCCGCCACAAGGAGTCGCTAGAGCGCAATGAGCCAAGTAAAGCCCCCCGGCCAAACCCTCCCCTAACCTGGACGTCGCTGGCCAATTGTGTGCCACCCTATGGGACTCCCGGTCACGGCCTGGGATCGAACCCAGGTCTGTAGTGACGCCTCAAGCACTGTGTGCCTCAAGTGCTTTAGACCTCTGCGCCACTCGGGAGGCCCTGTGACCTGTCTTTTAACCAAAATAACAGATGATATGACAAATGTCACCTACCCCTTTAAATGCGAGAGGTTACTGTGGTAGCTCCAGTCGTGTTTGTGCCTGTGAGATTGAGTCTGACTAGTAGCAGTGTTATCTTCTCTTCCCTAGCAGTTGAAACTCAAACATAGAAAAACAACCTAGCTGGTAAACAAAACAATGTAAATAGCCAAGAAACACAAGTTCAAAGTCTAACTTCAGTAGACTTTCTTTTCAAGTAAATTAGACCAGCTTTTATACATGTGCGCAGCTCTTCTAACGCATTAATGACACCGATAGCGTCATTGCTCAAAATAGTACGCAGAATCATCTGGATATGTGTGCAACAAAATTTCAACATTCACCTTCTGCTACCATTTCTGTCAAGCCATCTACACATACAGTTTGACGCATACGTTCAACGTGTGCACAACGCACTGCAACTGCCTCTGCAACGCAATGCTGCAAGGCAAATGCAGTGTTCCATTGGAAATGAATGTACTTCTGGTGTACCAAAATGCAATGACGTTGTCGGTGTGATCGAGGTGTAAAAATGAATCTTTCTCTCAGCTCTTTACATGTGCACAGCCCCCAGCCAGGCAGTGTGAGGTGGAATAGGCTATATAGGATTCGTCTTTCTTTGGCTTTGTGCGATTTAATTTACCAACTATGAAACAAAACGACAGAAATACTTTGAAGACAGCTACTGCACCATTTATTTTACTATAAATGTGATCATACTTGACTTTTTATTCACATGTGAGTGAAATGCTCGAACTGTTGAGCCCTGACCATCTGTCAACGTGGTTGGTGAAATAGACATCTTACACACCAATGCCAAAATCTACCCACATTTGGCAGGTGGCGGGTGTTAATTTTAGGCCATGGTTGTGTTGGATTTGCCCCAAACATAACACTTTGTATACGTGACATAAAGTTAATTTCTTTGCCAATTTTTTTCCCGTTTTACTTTAGTGCCTTATTGCAAACAGGATAAATGTTTTGGAATATTTTTATTCTGTGCAGGCTTCTTTCTTTTCACTGTTTAATTAGGTTAGTATTGTGGAGTAACTACAATGTTTATTCATCTTCAGTTTTCTCCTATCACAGCCTTTAGTCTCTTTTAACTGTTTTAAAGTCCCTATTGGCCTCATGGTGAAATCCCTGAGCGGTTTCCTTCCTCTCCGGGCAATTGAGTTAGTGACTTTGTAGTGACTGGGTGTATTGATACCAGTGGAGGCTGCTGAGGGGAGGATGACTCATAATAACGGAGTAAATGGAATGGCTTCAAACACATGGAAACTATGTGTTCTATGTATTTGATACCATTCCACTAATTCTGCTCCAGCCATTACCACGAGTCTGTCCTCCCCAATTAAGGTGCCACCAACCAACTGTTATTGATACACCATCCAAAGTGTACTTAATAACTTCACCATTCTCTAAGGATATTCAATGTCTACCAATAGGGGCCCTTTGTGAGGCATTGGAAAACCTCCCTGGTCTTTGTGGTTGAATCTGTTTGACATTCACTGCTCGACTGAGGGACTTTAGGTAATTGTATGTGAGATACAGAGATGACGTAGTCATTCAAAAAATCATGTTAAACACTTTTATTGCACACAGTGAGGGCATTTAACTTATTATGTGACTTGTTAAGCACATTTTTTTCCTGAACTTATTTAGGCTTGCCTTAACAAAGGAGTAGAATACTTATTGACTCAAGACATTTCAGCTTTTCATTTGTAAAAGATAAATGAATCGAAAAACATAATTCCACTTTGACATTATGGGGTATTGTATGTAGGCCAGTGTAAAACAAAATCTACATTTAATAAATGTTTTAATTCAGGCTGTAACGGCAAAATGTGGAGAAAGTCAAGGGGTGTGAACACTTTCTGAAGGCACTGTACATTTATCTATGTGAAGGACATTTAGCTTTTTTAACCTTTTTTATTCGGTACTGTATTGGATTTAGTTTTTCATATCATTGACACAGTTACCGCATCGTCAAATGTAGAGCCTCTTCTTTTTTTTCAGCTTGTTGAATATGTACAAAGAATTGGCGTCTGATATTGAGGGCTTCCAGCACCCTGGACATGGAGATTTAACTGGGTGGGCTAAACAAGGTACTGTACGCGCAATAGTCTAGCACACGTGTCGAACTCCAGTTCTCGAGGGCATAATGTCTGCAAGTTTACGTTCCTCCCTTCTACCTTATTGATCAGTTAAAGTCATTGATTAGTTAGGAACTCTCCTTGCCTGGTTGTCTAGGTCTTAAGTGGACACTAATTGAAAGCAAATAAAGAAAGCCAGCAGAGAGACAGCCCTTGAGGAATTGAGTTTGACTAGGGCTGGGCGGTATACTGTATTTTACAATATACCGGTATTGATGCATGGACCGGTTTGGGTTTCACTTAACATTATATAAAGTAATTTCAATGTAATTCTTTTTTCTATGAATATTGTTTGGGAAATGTGAGATGCTACTCCACCGTGTGTAGCGTCCGTTTTTATAGTTTACTCCACTACTTGAGTCGTCTCTCTCCTCTCTCATTCCGCTTTCCACACAGACCAAGCCCTGCCCCCTGTCGCTCAAGGAGCGCAGTTGTTTTTGCTCGACCACGAGACCACTGGATGCTACACCAGGCTGGCAGCCTGGGAGGTTGGGACACTATCATTCAACACACTTTGTAACTCCTCTGCAGTAAAATCTTGTGCAACGAAGTACTTCCCTGCAGCTGCCACCACAACATCTATATTCTGTGGTTGACATTCCATTTCTGCAGGACAGTTAATAACCATGGCTATGAATGCTAAGAAGCCAATCTTACTGAAGTACATGTTATTTCTATTACTCTCCATTGGCCTCCGCTTACTCTCAGGGAACCTGTTAGGATCACTCGCCCTGGACCCATCTTCCTGTACTACTCCCTTCACAGCCTCAACATAAGACACCTTCTGTACTACTCTGACCCAGTCAACCTCGACCTGGCTTTCTTTCACCGGACTTCTGATCTCCAGCAACATTAACACACATAGCTTTTTCCACCGATATTACACATTCCTTTGTCTCATGCCCTCCTGCACACTTCTCTAGGAATCTCCCTCCTACACATTGCTGCGACATGACCATAAGCTTGGCACCTACAACACTGTGATCGGTTCGGGACAAAAGCTCTCAGAGGATAACTGACACATCCTAACTTGACTTTGTCGTGTAAGGACTGCATCAAAATTCAGCAGGACAGACCGTGTCTTCTGTTTCACCACGCTCTCCACCGGGTGTGCTTCGCACCAAATGGTGGTCGTCACAGACACCAGGAATCTTCCATTTCAGTTGATCCTCAACACTTAACGCGATTCCACTTATCACTCCTTTTAGCGATGCCCTGCTCTTTTCCCGTGGTGCGGAGCGCCCGGTCCTTCTGGACGGACAACACACAAAAAAGCATTGAGTCCACTTCAAGGTACTTTCACAGATTCAACAGTCCCCAAACTCTTCTCCACCCAACCTGACACCACATATGGATCAGCCAGAAGACAAGGATCCATTCTCTCAATCTCACTGCAATCTCACTCACTGGGCCACAATGATCTTTATCATCATTGGGACAAGGCTCGACCTCGATGGTCTTCACAACACCTGCCACCGCATGTAATTAATTCTCTCGTCAGGTAAAATTTCTGAGCTACTCGGGTACGTTTTTTTGCTTTTTGTACTTGATGTCAATCTTCTTCACCATACCGCTTCCTTCTCCACTCCTTTCCTTCTTCCTGCTGTCCATTTCCACATCTCCATGCTCTTTCCGGTCCTTCATCCGCTGTAGTAGAAAACTGTTGAAATGGTTCTTGAAATTTGTCGCCATGTCACGTCCAAATGAATAGAAGTAGCAACGAAAAAAACATTTAATGTAGTCAAAGATTATAGGGTGCCCAATGAAACACTGACCAACACATTGGTTACTACCCTGTCACAATAACTCCTCATTCTATTTCCATTCCAACAGTTCACCCAAGGGTTTTGATGTAAATTGCTAGTCAAATTGCAATTGCAATATTTAGTTAAAACTAAGGCCTAGATTGTTTGGTCCATATCATGCAAACCAATGTGGAAATGATCTCAAATGAGTGCAGGAAATGCAGAAATGGATGAAAATGCTGAATTATTTTTGGTTCAAGTTTGTTTTACACTGTTCAAATCAATCATAATGGAGAAAGCCCCATTGACATCTCTTAGAATGTATGTGTTGCCACCTTAGGGTCATGCACTACTCATAAAGGAAATGTAGAACTTTTTATTATTCCAAAACATCAAATACCGTCCCAATTTGTTGTGATATGATATTTTGGCAATATACGCCAGCCCTAAGTTTGGCACCCCTGGTCTAGCAAGTTTGGCTATAGACATACAGTATAAATATCATAGACTCCTGGTGCAATGTCTTAGGACTGTCATGAATGCAGGCACTATTCAGGATAATGCAGATAATCAGAACAAGTATATTGAAGTATGGATTGGGCATTGATGAACTTCAATGCCTTGATGTGCAGTTATCAGGAGCCAACTGGCACAATGATTCTCTTTCCAGGTGTCTTGTTGCTCAATGCTGTGCTGACCGTCAGAGCGCACCAGGCCAACTCTCACAAAGACAAGGGCTGGGAAACCTTCACTGACGCTGTGGTGCAGTGGCTCAGCTCCAACCGGGAGGGCCTCGTCTTCATGCTGTGGGGGGCCTATGCTCAGAAGAAGGGAGCAGCTATTGATAGGGTTGGTTAAATGTAATTTAATATTGTATTAATAGTGAAACAAACACTTTTCTATTCTTGACACAATCCACTGACCTCAGCTTAATGGTCTTTTGTCTTTATCCTCTGTAGAAACGTCACCATGTTCTTCCCACTGTACACCCCTCCCCTTTATCTGCTCATCGAGGGTTCTTCGGATGCAAGCACTTTTCCAAGACCAATGAGTTGCTGGAGAAATCAGGGAAGGAGCCCATAGACTGGAAGGCACTTTGAGATGTCCCCCCACAGCCTTATTTTCACGGTGGCGATTCCAAAATGCAACTAACTAGATTCATCACTACTGTTACCAAACCATAAGCTTATGGTATTATTTTTGTTATCAAATATCTGGGTGACATGTGTGTAAATGTTTACTGCGGTGGGCAAGGCCATACTATATTCCTTTATTGGCAGATTATAATTTTCACTCTGGTTTGCAGTTTGCACCCTTTAAAATGTAATTGGATTTGATCTACATTCAAGCTAAGTAATACCTCATCAACAAGTATCACTTTGGTATGTCAAAACATAGCAGCTACATAAAGGTTTCCCAAACTCAGTCCTGGCCCCACCTCTCGGTGTACATTTGGGTTTTGCCTTACCACCACACAGCTGATTCAAATAATCAAAGCTTGATGAGCTGGTTATTTGAATCAGATTTTTTTTTACAAACCCCAGGACTGTTTGGGAAACCCTGAGCTAAATGTGGCTGGTTTGTAAATATGTAATTATTCTGTTCTTGGTTTTTAGTACATTTTGTATTATGCTTTTCTACTTTCAAAATAAACGTACTGTTATTCAAGGCTGTTTTGTGATACTGTAATCAATATGAAGAATCTATTTAGAATGTTTCCTCTGGGGTTGATGCCTCTGTCAGGGTTTCCCAAAATCAGTCCTGGGGACTCCGTGGGGTGCATGTTCTGGTTTTTGCCCTAGCAATACAGAGCTGATTTATAAAATAATCAACTATTCATAAAATTTTGATATATTTCAATCAGCTGTGTAGTGCTCGGGCAAAAAATTAAACGTGCATCCCTTGGGGTCGCCATAACCGAGTTTGGGAAACGATGCTCTAAGTTGATGACATGATTAAGGTTTTATTTTATTTTTTTAAGTAATGTGCTGCATGAAGTGAGGGTGGGGGGGGTTCGATTGCTTGGGTGTTTTGCACCGGGTGGAAGTTGATTGCATTTGTTTTGGAACCGGGCTTGAGCCTGGTGCCCAATTTTATATGTAAGTGTTTTAATATGTTTGGACCCCAGGAAGACTAATGGGGATCCCTAATAAATACAAAGCCCACAGCGACGTTGGCAAAATAATGTGGAATAATGAGTCGGATTCTGTTTTCAAATGCAAAACTCATCGCTTTATCTGTCTTTGCAATGAACACTTGTTGACAAAATGGCCGAGCGGTGCAGATTAGTGTTTTATATGGGAAGGGGCTTCTTCACTTTCACTGTCACGTGCCTTACATGGGACAGTTTAGCGTAATCGAATCCGCCCACTGTCAGGTTACGTTCCAGACCTTGAGTGGCCACTGGCCATACCAATGATTTATATATACACTAGAGGACGTACATGGGGTGCTGTTTTGAAGCCACCACCCCTCCATCTTCGCACTCCCCCACGATGTAAAAAATATTTTGGAAGCTATAGAATCTTTTATTTTTATGCCTGCATTTGTTTGTTCCACGTTTATTATATTCTTGACAACTTAATGTAGACTTTTACATTATATTATGTGAGTTTAAAATAAAAATATATATATAAAAACATTTCCCTAAAGTAGGATTTTGTAATGTTACTGTCCCGTAAATACATGTAATTGTGTCCTTGAAACATTGAATTAAAATACTGTAGAATTCCATCCACTCCTATGGAGGACTGCTTCTTATTCAAGGTAGTGCCAATATGGCCGACCGGGGCTTCAAATGCTCTCGTTGGCCAGTACATAGCTACACAATCCAGGGTTTATATACATCATTTGTCCAAACATATCTGTCATAGGGCCAGACACATCTGTGCGGTGGTGGTCCTTCAAACACAAAACGTATCGTCTAAATGCAACATTTCTACCGTGACAATGCCTGTACAAAGTTTACCGATTCGAGACTCTGCCTTCCATGTGCGACTGCTGCATCAATACTTGATTCTGCTGAAGAATTACCCAATTCTTACCAAATCCGTGACGAGGTCAGTATAGCTAACGTTAGCTAGCCTGTTGAAACAGTTTGAATATAATGGGATAATTAGCTATTGTTATTAACTAGTTAGCTTGCAGGGGTCTTTCTCGTTATCTTATAGCTAACTAGTGTAACACCTAACAATTGACAACAATTACTACTGATCACTCATACAGAAATTGTTCTTAACTGACTTGCCTAGTTAAATAACGGTAAAAAAAAATTGCATTAACTAATTTGTGGTAGACATCGTAAGGGTATAAGGCTATGGAGCTACTTGATAATTTGCAAACTATGCTTTGGCATGGTAAACATGTCACTTTGACAAGACCTTTCTACTTTGCTCTGTCTGTTTTCAGCCAATCAGCCTCTGCTCTGAGAACCTCCCTCATCTTTCCTGACAACAGTTGCTGTCATAGTTGCATTGTTTCAATGCACTTAAAGAAGAAAACTTTCTTCAAACTTTAATCACTACCATGGCATGACTACAAATAAATGGTCTACATCTTTTTCAGTGGCATTCTCTCAGCAATGGGAAATCTTCTATCTCAAGCATTGGAAGCAAAACGAAAGGCCAAAGAAGGGACCCCAGTGAAGGAGATTGACATTTCAGGACCTACCCGCTTTGCCATTTATGGGTAGGCATGTGATTAAAATCAGGTCCAAATCACTTGAATGATTATTATTTTTTTAATTGCAATGTACTGTACAATGAACACAGCTATTGAAATTTCCCGTTTTTGTTTCAGGTCGCTCATTACTGGGCCTGTAAGCCATTACTTTTACCAACTTATGGAGGTGTTGATGCCTACCACTGTTCCATACTGCATGGTGAAACGCTTGCTCTTGGATCGCCTTATCTTCGCCCCTGCGTTCCTGCTGCTTTTCTTCTTTGTTATGAACATCCTGGAGGTAAGTCAGCTTCTCCACTATGGAGTCTCCTGCACCATACACCTGACTAGCCCATTCATAGACGCTACTGACTTTAGAGCCTATTGACGATAGTGTCTTCTGGCCGGGGGAACATACATTTCTTCTGTTTCTTATATTTTCCAAAACTATCTTTCATATCAGCAAGAAATCATTTTCAAAAAACAAAAGTTTATATTACTACACAAATTTATAGAGTTCCCACGGAGACATATTTCCATGTTACAGCGTTGTTTATAGAAAATAGACACAAGACAGTCGACTACCTGTGCAAATTATATGCGTCACCTAACACCTATGTGTAAACGGAAGATGGATGCCACAAACGTGATGTCACTGAAAAATAGTGTTGGCTGCAACTTTGTTAAAACGGGTTAAAACAGTGTACAGTAAGTAAATGCCGAGAGTGTGCTCAAGGAAAAGGGTGGCTATTTTGAAAAATCTCAAATCTCAAATATATTTTGATTTGTTTCACACTTTTTTTGGTTACTACATGATTCCATATGTGTTATTTCATAGTTTTGATGTCTTCACTATTATTCTAAAATGTAGAAAATCGTTTTTTAAAAAGAAAAGGAAAATCACTTGAATGAGTAGGTGTTCTAAAACTTTTGACCGGTAGTATATGTTTTGCATATGTGACATTATTTTGATGTGATATGAAAGTAGAGGGCTTTAAGTTTAGAACCGTACCGCAATAGAGAATCGGTTCACATTTGGAGTATTTGGCTGTTTTGGCTGCCAGAGCCAGTAAGCCTCTAAACAGAACATGTAAGGTCCTTGGACTATAAGCAGTAACATTAGGTTCCTTTAGTCCATCTTTACTGACCAACTGTCCCTGCTTGGATCAGATAGCACTGTCTCGTATAAAAAAAATATTACTCTGTGTAGTTCAAACCTTATGCAGGGACTGCCTCCTAGTCTGTCAGTTTAGGTTGGCCCTAGTGAAATTATGCAGTACTACTCAGACAGTTAATTTCCATTAGTGGTTCATTAATTACATTCTAATCCATACTATTGCCAAGCCTGTACATTCATTTTCATCCATTCTAATGCTATTTTAGGGTAAGAGATGGGAAGACTTCCAGAGCAAAGTGAATAGTAGTTATTGGCCTGCCTTGAAGATGAACTGGAAAGTGTGGACCCCCTTCCAGTTCATCAACATCAACTATGTGTCTGTAGAGGTGAGCAGTTCTCACTGGCTTTTCTTTTATGCATTCATCTGGAATGTAGTGGTGCTCTGTTACCAATCTGTGTTGTTGTGTTTTCAGTTTCGAGTGCTGTTTGCCAACATGGTGGCCTTATTTTGGTATGCTTACCTTGCGTCTGTGAGGAAGTGAAGACTCCCAAGATCTTCTCCCTGATTACTGAATGTAGAGGGCACAGGGTGTGCCTCTGCAGAACGTTACAAGGACAGGCCTGTGAATGCCAGTGCAGCAAGCTGGTACAACCAGGCAGATTGACTGGGGGTGATGTGAAGGCCTTCACTCGCATACTACAAAAGTACTACACTAAGGAAATCATAACACATCTAATGTGTTGCTCACCTGCAGAATAACCGATAACTAAAATGTTCAATGTTAATTCGTACTACTGAAATTTCCAATCTTAAATTAATTGAAATACTTGAGTATCTTTGTGCCGTGGTGTATTTTGGTTTGAACAATGGTAAATACATGTTACCTATTCTTGAAAGATACAAATGTATATTATAATTTAAGATGACGCAAATGTGCTGTAGGAAATGATTATCAGTAACTATTTCAACCTTGAATGCAATTCATTTAACACCATATGAATATGCAATGTTAAGATTTATCAGACCATGAAGCATTGTGTATATTGCTGACAAGGCTGGCCTGTAGTTTCCTCATGTGGACTGCCTTCAGTTTAGTTTGAGTCTCAACTCAACTGTAAATGTTGTTACTCTTTCTGTCTCTATCAGGCCAAATAAGGGAGCAACAGCACATCGGACTGAAACTGACAAAGTATTTTACATCCTGATGCATTTGATTTAACTGTATTTTATAAATGAAAGCAAAAACCAGTCCATTACCTTATGTTGCTTTAACTTTTGTTTTGAGTTGGAGCCATGCCAATGATGGTAGACTGAGTTTTATACTTGGTTATTACTTTATTACAATCTCATTTACATTATTTCAACAAAAGCCAATATCAGCCATGCTTAATTTAAAAGTTTACAACTGACTACAAAAGTAACACTGGTCATTTTTGGACAAGATAGCTTTTTCTCTATAGACATGGAATGCATAATAAGTTAAGGGCTTCAGGTGACCTGTGGTTTCAGGTCGATACTGGGTGTCTTCAGCCTCCCCTTAGACGGAGCGTCAGGTGAATAGTGCTTAGATTTCTGACACCATAGTCTTCCAGTTTCTTGCCATCATCGAGCTGCTTGCCCTCATGAATCAGCCTCTGTTGGTTGGCTGGGACTCCCTCCTTGTTTTGGACCTTGGCTTTGAACTGGGTTACAGTCTCACCTGACACCACCTCATATGTGTGCGTCTGGCCCTTTTCATTTTTCAGGAACACCTGGATATGAGTGGGTTCTGTAATCAGCACCATCACTTTAGATCCTGAATGCAGGCCATAGTCACTCAAAGTTTTTGAATCATCGCTGAGACTGATGTTGTTCCCATTGACACCTGACAGCCTCTGCCTTTCCATGGCCACTCCAAAGTGTTGGTTGATCAGACTCTTGAGCGACCCCAGAGTGGTGTGTGGCTGAACCGTCAGGGGATGTGAGTCCCCATTCAAAAGTGTTATAGTGAGTTCCATGATAGATATCTGAAAGAGGATTTCATGTATTATTTATTTGGCCTTACAATACCATAGCTCAATTGAATGATTTAGTCTAATAACACTTTACTTAAAGCCTGCTGGTATAATGCTTTGTAACTTGTTAAAAGCATGTATGATCCTTTGTCTTATAATAAGGCTTTCAATATATAATGTCCACTCTCTATCAACATTTCTGCTGACTCAAATGGCTGGAATTTAGTGAGAATAATTATGAGATGATTGACAGACATAAGGGGGTATTATCATACATGCTCATGACAATTTATACAACATATTATAACCTTTATATTAACCTACAGGATTCAAGGCTACCATTGATTCAGCCCATTGTAATAACTAAAATAATGTGTTAGAGAATTGCTTGATAGCTATTTAGCTTTAACAGCAGAGTTATATAAAGTATTATAGCCTAATGATGAAAAAAAATCTTACCTTTTTCAGTAGATATTGTTGAGAAGTCCTTGTTGTGAAGTCTTGCAAACTGTTTCAACAAATAGTTTTGAGAAATCGGTATGTTGACAAAAACAACTTCTACGATTGAAGATGGTAACCGTGTACAGCTGAGCCTGGTATATAACAGCTGATCTGCTCCGCCCCTCAAATTCAGATTCGTTTTTCCTCTCTGCCTCCCACCACTTTCGGTTTCTATTCTCTGATAATAATGATGTAGTCTGCTGCAATTTATAGAGAGTTGTGTGCAATAAATCGTTTTTTTTTATTTATTGTTGAGTTAAGACTTAGAACAGAGTAAGAGCCTAAACCCCATGAAATAAAGTAGCCCAATGACTTGCTCCCATTCCAAGGATGTACATTTTTTTATATTTCGTTGTTGTTTATACATATCACACAAACATGTATAAAGCTCATTCCCTATAATTCGATACAATTCTCTCATTCTACATCATTCCCTATAATTCTAGACAATTCCCTATCATTCACACAGATACTGTATGTTGGACACCAGAAGGAGAAACCATTCTAGATCATTCCCTATAATTCTAGACAATTCCCTATCATTCACACAGATACTGTATGTTGGACACCAGAAGGAGAAACCATTCTAGATCATTCCCTATAATTCTAGACAATTCCCTATCATTCACACAGATACTGTATGTCGGACACCAGAAAGGGAAACCTAATGTCATTGTCGATGAAACCCAATCCTTGGGAAAACCCAGGCCCAGCTAATACTGCTAATGACTAACAATTGCAGGTATCTTGTGATACGTCAGACATACGTGAGTGCAGAGGGAATTTTAACAGCAATACAAATAGACACACCCTGCCTCACCTTTCCCAAAATGATAACAAGTCAGCAGTTGAACCATCACATGTTATTGTCAGCAGTTGAACCATATGGCTTTCGGACTTCACATCTCAGACTACCCAAAGTTATTCACCCTTATCTTCTCTAGTACAAACTGTAACCAGTGGAAGTACAGTTACTTGCATGTTCTCCAGTAAAGACAATTTTATTTCTGCATCTGTGGACATCTCCAAGGGTCAATGACCTCTGTGCATTTTACTAATGTAATTCTAATGAGTCAGAACTGATGTCTGCCATGTCAGCTGAGGTAAGTGGTATTGAAAGCTGTTCAGAGACTACTGAGAAGTACAGTGCATTCAGAAAGTATTCAGACCCCTTGATTTTTTCCACATTTTGATACGTTACACCCTTATTGTAAAATGTATTCAATGGTTTAATTTCCTCATCAATGTACACACACTACCCCATGACAAAGCAAAAACAGGTTTTTATAAATGTTTGCAAATGTATTAAAAATAAAAACAAATCACATTCACCAAGTATTCAGACCCTTTACTCGGTACTTTGTTGAAGCATATTTGGCAGCGATTACAGCCTTGAGTCTTCTTAGGTATCACGCCTCAAGCCTGGCACACCTGTATTTGGGGAATTTCTCCCATTCTTCTCTGCAAATCCATTCAAGCTCTGTCAGGTTGAATGTGGAGCGTCGCTGCACAGCTATTTTCAGGTCTCTAGAGATGTTAGATCGGGTTCGAGTCTGGACTCTGGCTGAGCCACTCAAGGACGTTCAGAGACTTGTCCCGATGCCACTCCTGCATTGTCTTGGCTGTGTGCTTAGTGTCGTTGTCCTGTTGGAAGGTGAACCTTCGCCCCAGTCTGAGGTCCTGAGCGCTCTGGAGCAGGTTTTCATGAAGTATCTCTCTGTACTTTGCTCCGTTCATCTTTCCCTCGATCCCGACTAGTCTTTTAGTCCCTGAAAGATGAAAATATATATAAAAACATTTCCCTAAAGTATGATTTTCTAATGTTAATGTCCCTCTACAAAAAAAACGTAAATACATATTTTTTTGTCCTTGAAACCATTAATTAAAATACTGTAGAATTCCATCCATTCCTATGGAGGACTGCTTCTTCTAGGAAGTGTCAATATGGCTGACCGGTGGCTTCAAATGCTCTCGTTGGCCACTACATAGCATCAGCAATCCAGGGTTTATATTCATCATTTGGCCAAACATATCTGTCATAGGGCCAGACACATCTGTGCGGTGGTGGTCCTTCAAACACAAAACGTATCGTCTAAATGCAACATATCTACCGTGACAATGCCTGTACAAAGTTTACCGATTCGAGACTCTGCCCTCTATATGGGACTGCTGCATCAATACTTGATTCTGCTGAAGAATTACCCAATTCTTACCAAATCCGCGACGAGGTCAGTATAGCTAACGTTAGCTAGCCTATTGAAATAGTTTGAATATATGGAATCATTAGCTGTTGTTATTAACTAACGTTAGTTAGCTTGCAGGGGTCTTTCTGGTTATCAAATCAATCTTTATTTGTCACATGTGCCGAATACAACAAGTGTAGACCTTACCGTGAAATGCTTACTTACAAGCCTTTAACCAACAGTGCAGTTCAAAAAGAGTTAAGAAAATATTTACCAAATAAACGAAAGTAAAAAATAATAAAAAGTAACACAAAATAACAATAACGAGGCTATATTCAGGGGTTCCCGGTACCGAGTCAATGTGCGGGGGTACAGGTTAGTCGAGGTAATTTGTACATGTAGGTAGGGTTGAAGTGACTGCATAGATAATAAACAGCGAGTGTACAAAACAAATGGTCCGGTGTCCATTTGATTAATTGTTCAGCAGTTTTATGGCTTGGGGGTAGAAGCTGTTAAGGAGCCTTTTGGTCCTAGACTTGGCGCTCTGGTCAGTCAGACTATGGCTTGGGTGACTGGAGTCCCAGACAATTTTTTGTTTTTTCCTCTGACACCGCCTATTATATAGGTCCTGGGTGGCAGGAAGCTTGGCCCCAGTGATGCCCGTCAAGAAGTCCAGGATCCAGTTGCAGAGGGTGGTGTTTAGTCCCAGGCTCCTTAGTGAAAGAGATTTGCGTCAGTTCAAATCTGGTATCAGGACAAAATGTGATTCAGAGTCACCGAATATACTTTAAGTATTTTAATTAAACTCATGCGATAAATGGTAAATGCAATTTTCGTATATACGGGTTCGCTGTATCACCGCGCAGGGTAAAACAGGGAACTGTGGAATGTACTCAAATAGCAGTTCTTATACTATGACAGCTTTAGTTCCAACTCGTCCGTTGGCCTATCATAGTAGAGGCTGAGCGCGGTTTAAACTTTGCTCAGCCTATGCTGGCACTCGGACTTGTCCAAGTCCCATGGTGCTCTCCTCTGTCCGCATCTGGTTGTTGGGTAGATTAGATCCGTCTTGTGTCGCCGTCGATTCTACACTCGAACAGTTCCTAATATGGTATTGTCCAGTGCTCTACCCTCCCTGGTTGGCTTAGAGATATGCACCCCTCCCCTCTCCAGATTGACCACAGCCTGTATAGCCTGTCCCTCTATGTTGATCAGTCTTTACACACCTACACATCTGTATTGTTTGTGTGTGTGTGTAACAAAACAATATTCATCTTCAAACAATATGGTAGCGGGCTATAGTGCATAAACATAAATCCTAACATTAACTTAGTGATGAGCTTCTTGGACACTATGGTGTTGAACGATGAGTTGTGGTCAATGAACAGCATTCTCACATAGGTGTTCCTTTTGTCCAGGTGGGAAAGGGCAGTGTGGAGGGCGATTGAGATTGCGTCATCTGTGGATCTGTTGGGGCGGTATGTGAATTGGAATGGGTCTAGGGCAGGGGTGCAGAATTAGAATTTAAAGAGGTCCAGCGACTAACATTTTCTCCCCCCAAAGGTCCAAACCATTAAAATGTCTAACGTGCGCTATGATTTGGGGGCATATGTAGTTCTTCTATATGTATAGCTAATAAACAAAGTACTACATTTCAATAACATTTCAACAATATTTATTGCACATTTTCAATGCAGACACATTAAACATGAGGTAAAATAAATATGCAGCCTAATCATGAATAAAAGTAGGCCTATCACAAATGTTCTCATTTCAAGCAAAACAAGACTGCATCTTCACACAAAAATAACAAAAGTGCCTGGTTCTGAAAAAAGTGCTTTGATTTTTGAACAGATAAGAAACCACAAGTTAAATATTTATCTTTCCTACTCTCTCCCACTTAATTTCTTCATCTCCTTTCTTTAGTTAGAGAAATTGGCTTTTGCTTGGCCTGCCAGTAATTTGAACTTTGGCTGGAATGGAGTCAGTGCCATTCTCATGCACATATGTAAAGTTGAAGTCGGAAGTTTACATGCACCTTAGCCAAATACATTTAAACTCCATTTTCCACAATTACTGACATTTAATCCTAGTAACAATTCCCTGTCTTAGGTCAGTTAGGATCACCACTTTATTTTAAGAATGTAAAATGTCAGAATAGTAGTAGAGAGAATGATTTATTTCAGCTTTTATTTCTTTCATCACATTCCCAGTGGGTCAGAAGTTTACATACACTCAATTAGTATTTGGTAGCATTGCCTTTAAATTGTTTAACTTGGGCCAAACGTTTTGGGTAGCCTTCCACAAGCTTCCCACAATACGTTGGGTGAATTTTGGCCCATTTCTCCTGACAGAGCTGGTGTAACTGTGTTAAGTTTGTAGGCCTCCTTGCTCGTGTTACACCCCTGAAAAAGGGGGGGAAAGAATCACAATTGTGATACGGAATGTTTACTCATTGAGAACTTTCAGTGCAAATCATTTTACATAAGTAACACATTTTACAGAATAACAGATCTACAGGAAATAGAGTTTTGTAGGGTACCAGGCTTATTCAAGTCACAACGTATACACTGTACATCACTGAAACAAATACTATTTTCAATATATAATATAATAATATAAGCTTTAACTCAGTAAACCATAACTCAATTTATCAACAGGCAATAAAGTGTTTGAAAAACCATTACACAAATAACGCCGCAAAATCTCTTATTAACAAAGCACCTGTTCATTCACAATCGACATAAAATGGCAGCTACGTAGCAGTACCTAGCAATACGAAGCTAGCTGCAACCGAGCACGGTTCATATTACTCTCTGCAAACTTAACTAACTTCCTCAATATGTTACTAAAACAAACCTTAAACACTCTTGACATGTTAGCAAGTTATTACATTTAAATTACTCTTTTTAATCATCAATAACGTACCTGAAAAGGGGGGGGGGAAGAATCACAATTGTGATACGGAATGTTTACTCATTGAGAACTTTCAGTGCAATGAGAAAAAGACCGCGAATTCTCCGTGAACTTGAGTGGAGACCAGAGCAATCGATCTCAGGCTCATAGATTAAGAGCATTTAGTAGATCACAGATTAACACTTTTACCCACGACAACATAAAGTAATCAACATAACGTTTACACATTCCCCTCACAATTCGTACCCTTTGTATGCTTGACGGATTTTAACACAATTATATAAATGTTATCAATCTATCAACTAATACTGAATGCATGATCTTCTTAACCTTAGATGTTTTAAGATCCTCACATACTATGAATTTACTAATACTGTTTAATGTATAACAGGCTATTAGTATTTCCTTTAACCTGTCACACTCGCACACACTTTTTCAGTTCTGCCCACAAATTTTGAGGTCAGGGCTTTGTGATGGCCACTCCAATACCTTGACTTTGTTGTCCTTAAGCCATTTTGCCACAACTTTGGAAGTATTCTTGGGGTCATTGTCCATTTGGAAGACCCATTTGCGAATAAGCTTTAACTTCCTGACTGGTGTCTTGAGATGTTGCTTCAATATATCCACATAATTTTCCATCCTCATGATGCCATCTATTTTGTGAAGTGCACCAGTCCCTCCTGCAGCAAAGCACCCCCACAACATGATGCTGCCACCCCCGTGCTTCACGGTTGGGATGATGTTCTTCGGCTTGCAAGCCTCCCCCTTTTTCCTCCAAACATAATGATGGTCATTATGGCCAAACAGCTCTATTTTTGTTTCATCAGAACAGAGGACATTTCTCCAAAAAGTACGATCTTTGTCCCCATGTGCAGTTGCAAACTGTAGTCTGGCTTTTTTATGGCGGTTGTGGAGCAGTGGCTTCTTCCTTGCTGAGCAGCCTTTCAGGTTATGTCGATGAAGGACTCGCTTTACTGTGGATATCGATACTTCTGTACCTGTTTCCTCCAGCATCTTCACAAGGTCCTTTGCTGTTGTTCTGGGATAGATTTGCACTTTTCGCACCAAAGTACGTTCATCTCTAGGAGACAGAACGCGTCTCCTTCCTGAGCGGTATGACGGCTGCGTGTTCCCATGGTGTTTATACTTGTGTACTATTGTTTGTACAGATGAACGTGGTACCTTCAGGCGTTTGGAAATTGCTCCCAAGGATGAACCAGACTTTTGTTATTAGGTTTTTGTTGATTTCTTATGATTTTCCCATGATTTCAAGCAAAAAGGCACTGAGTTTGAAGGTAGGCCTTGAAATACATCCACAGGTACACCTCCAATTGACTCAAATGATGTCAATTAGCCTATCAGAAGCTTCTAAAGCCATGACATCACTTTCTTGAATTTTCCAAGCTGTTTAAAGGCACAGTCAACTTAGTGTATGTAAACTTCTGACCCACTGGAATTGTGATACAGTGAATTATAAGTGAAATAATCTGTCTGTAAACAATTGTTGATAAAATTACTTGTGTCATGCACAAAGTAGATGTCCTAACTGACTTGCCAAAACTATAGTTTGTTAACAAGAAATGTGTGGAGTGGTTGAAAAACCTAAGTGTATGTTAACTTCCGACTTCAACTGTAGGTTCTCATTGGTGAGTCTAGAACGGTACTTATTTTGAATGATGTTTGTAGTGTAGAAAGAAGACTCACAACTGTATGTGGAGCCAAACATGGTCAAGGTGTGTAGTGCTACTTTGGTTAAACCAGGGAAAACAGTCTCAGACACAGCCTGCAGCCAGAAAGTGTCATGATCAGTTAGTTGAAAGTGCTCTTAGTACAACATTTGCTTGCGGATCAATCAGTTCAATCTGTAGAGATCCAGCATGTGCCCACTTGAAGGTCTGTGTCACCTCCTTTGACAATCCCCTGACATCTGTGATGAGGAATGGATTCTCAATTAGAAGGAGCTGCTGTCCAAGGCTGAAGCTGTCAAAGCGATTTCTGACGTTTCCAGTCAGCGTATCTATTACATTTACATTTAAGTCATTTAGCAGACGCTCTTATCCAGAGCGACTTACAAATTGGTGCGTTCACCTTATGACATCCAGTGGAACAGCCACTTTACAAACAGTGCATCTAAATCTTTTAAGGGGGGGGGGGGTCAGAAGGATTACTTTATCCTATCCTAGGTATTCCTTAAAGAGGTGGGGTTTCAGGTGTCTCCGGAAGGTGGTGATTGACTCCGCTGTCCTGGCGTCGTGAGGGAGTTTGTTCCACCATTGGGGGGCCAGAGCAGCGAACAGTTTTGACTGGGCTGAGCGGGAACTGTACTTCCTCAGTGGTAGGGAGGCGAGCAGGCCAGAGGTGGATGAACGCAGTGCCCTTGTTTGGGTGTAGGGCCTGATCAGAGCCTGGAGGTACTGAGGTGCCGTTCCCCTCACAGCTCCGTAGGCAAGCACCATGGTCTTGTAGCGGATGCGAGCTTCAACTGGAAGCCAGTGGAGAGAGCGGAGGAGCGGGGTGACTTGAGAGAACTTGGGAAGGTTGAACACCAGACGGGCTGCGGCGTTCTGGATGAGTTGTAGGGGTTTAATGGCACAGGCAGGGAGCCCAGCCAACAGCGAGTTGCAGTAATCCAGACGGGAGATGACAAGTGCCTGGATTAGGACCTGCGCCGCTTCCTGTGTGAGGCAGGGTCGTACTCTGCGGATGTTGTAGAGCATATGAAGTCAACATAAGGAGAAACATCTCTCTCACACTGAATCAGTTCCTGCACTTTTGGGAAGTGTGCACAGTCTCCTTGAAGATCTTCCTTGAACACTTCCAGTTTCCTCTGGAAGGAGCGGACAGATGTCATCAAATCACAAACTGAATTGTTCTTGCCCTGTAGTTTCACTTTGAGCTCATTAAGGTGTGATGTCTATCAAAAAGCAACAGTGTGCATTTTGCTCTCGTCTTGCAAAAAACTGTGAAAACTGTGTTGCCTTCTGACTCTTGAGCTGTACTAGGAAAGCTGTTATTTCCCTTTGAATGGACCAAAAGCGTTGCAACACCCTACCTTTACTGAGCCATCTTACGTTGTTGTGCAGCAGTAGGTCATTTGCCTCAACTTCTTTCAGGAATTCTTTCAGCAGGTCATGTTGATGAGATGAGGATGCCCTGAGGAAGTTGATGAGTTTCATCATTGTATTCATCACTTCAGCATACTCTTCTGACAGATTGGCGCAGAGGACAGACTGATGAATGATGCAGTGGTAAGCTGTGAGATCATTGTTGTCCTCTTTCAGCCGTGCCACAGCTCCTCTCTCTCTTCCTGTCATGGCAGGGGCCCCGTCTGAGGTGATGGAGATCGCTTGTTTTAGATCTATCCCCCTCTTTCTCAGCATCTCCTATATGACCATGTCTATGTCTTTCCTCTTGTATGTGTCTCGGGTGGTGTTACACCTAACAGGTCTTCACAGGATTCCTTCTCTGTGTGGTAAAATCTAACATATACCAGCAGCTGGGCATTATTACTCACATCAGTAGATTCATCAACAGCTAATGCTATGCATGGTTCACTCCGAATATCTTCATCAAGCTGTGTTAATACATCCTCTGTTAGTATTTCACTCTTTCTTGCTGATGTTGTACGTGACATTTAGATTTGCTTGATCTTTTCACACAGCTCGACTTTTTGTTTACCGTCAAGTAAAGTTTTAGCAACAGCATTCATGCAATTTCTCACCACTCCCCCGTCAGTAAATGGCTTTTGGTGTTGACCCAAAATCCAAGCAAGTTTTTAGTGAACATTCGTTTGCACCTTGTTGGGCAGTGAATGCATGGGAGAGGACTCTGGTGGACCGATCATACAGGGCTTTGAGTTTGTGTATTTTGCGTCCCCTCACCTTAGACTGCTGTGGATATGTTTGCTCAAAAGATCTGTGCTTTGTCTCGTAGTGGCACTTCACGTTGGCACTTTTTATTAGAGCCACGGTCTCTGAACATATCAGGCAGAGTGGTTTGACACTCACTGCGGGAAGGATAAAGGCATATTTGTCTGTCCACTCCTCTTTGAAAGCTCGATTTTCTGTATCAACTTTCCTAACTTTAGCGCACGTCATTCTATCATTTCTCCTCTAGCTTCCGCTTTTGCTTCTCTCGCTGTCTCTCTCTCTGACAACATCAGTCTCCTAACATGCATTGTAAACATTCACTTTGATTGGCAGAGTTTCGTGAAGTGATTTAAATAGCACACGTGATTGGACAAAACACAGTAGTATGGGGCACTGTTTGGGACCTTCCCAGCTGTGCTGAGCCAGCGCAGTATATGTACATTGAAAAAAAGGTTGCTTCATCAGTATTTAATTGAACAATTATTTATGAGAAATGTGTCAAGGTCCAGATAGAACCTTCACTCGGTCCGGACCGAGGTCGCCCAATTGTGCACCTCTGGTCTAGGGTATTCGGGAGGATGCTGTTGATCGTGAGCCATGACCAGCCTTTCAAAGCACTTCATGGCTACCGACGTGAGTGCTACGGGGCGGTAATCATTTAGGCAGATTACCTTTGCTTCCTTGGGCACAGGGTCTATGGTGGTCTGCTTGAAACATGTAGGTATTACAGACTCGGTTAGGGAGAGGTTGAAAATGTCAATGAAGATACTTGCCAGTTGGTACGCGCATGCTTTGAATACACGTCCTGGTAATCTGTCTGGCCCCGCGGCTTTATGAATTTTGACCTGTTTAAAGGTCTAGCTCACATCAGCTACTGAGAGCGTTATCACACAGTCGTCCAGAACAGCTGGTGCTCTCGTGTATATGTCAGTGTTGCCTGCCTCGAAGCGAGCATAAAAGACATTTAGCTCGTCTGGTAGGCTCGTGTCACTGGGCAGCTGATGCTTGGGTTTCCCTTTGTAGTCCGTAATAGTTTTCAAGCCCTGCCACATCCGACAAGCTTCAAAGCCGGTGTAGTAGGATTCAATCTTAATCCTGTATTGACGCTTTGCTTGTTTGATGGTTCGTCTGAGGACATAGCGGGATTTCTTATAAGTGTCCAGATTAGGCTCCTGCTCCTTGAAAGCGGCAGCTCTAGCCTTTAACTCAGTGCGAATGTTGCCTGTAATCCATGGCTACCGGTTGGGATATGTACGTACGGTCACTCTGGGGACAAAGTTGTCAATGCACTTATTGATGAAGCCGATGACTGAGGTGGTACAGTCCTCAATGCCATTGGATGAATCCCGGAACATATTCCAATCTGTGCTAGCAAAACAGGCCTGTAGCGTAGCATCCACATCATCTGATCACTCTTATAGCGAACTTGTGTAACACCTAACAAGTGACAACAATTACTACTGATTGCTCTTAATACAGGACTGCATTAACTATTTTCAACTAATTTGTGGTAGACATCGTAAGGGTATAAGGGTATGGGGCTACTTGATCATTTGCAAACTATGCTTTGGCAAGGTTAACATGTCCCTTTGCCAAGACCTTTCTACTTTGCTCTGTCTGTTTTCAGCCAATCAGCCTCTGCTCTAAGAACCTCCCTCATCTTTCCTGACAACAGTTGCTGTCATAGTTGCATTGTTTCAATGCACTTAAAGAAGAAAACTTTAAGTGGGTGTGCCTCTGCAGAACGTTACAAGGACAGGCCTGTGAATGTCAGTGGAGCAAGCTGGTACAACCAGGCAGATTGACTGGGGTGATGTGAAGGCCTTCACTCGCATACTACAAAAGTACTACACTCACCCTGCTCACCTTGAAATACTTGAGTATCTTTGTGCCGTGGTGTATTTTGGTTTGAACAATGGTAAATACATGTTACCTATTCTTGAAAGATACAAATGTATATTATAATTTAAGATGAAGCAAATGTGCTGTAGGAAATGAATATCAGTAACTATTTCAACCTTGAATGCAATTCATTTAACACCATATCAATATGCAATATTAAGATTTATCAGACCATGAAGCATTGTGTATATTGCTGACAAGGCTGGCCTGTAGTTTCCTCATGTGGACTGCCTTCAGTTTAGTTTGAGTCTCAACTCAACTGTAAATGTTGTTACTCTTTCTGTCTCTATCAGGCCAAATAAGGGAGCAACAGCACATCGGACTGAAACTGACAAAGTATTTTACATCCTGATGCATTTGATTTAACTGTATTTTATAAATGAAAGCAAAAACCAGTCCATTACCTTATGTTGCTTTAACTTTTGTTTTGAGTTGGAGCCATGCCAATGATGGTAGACTGAGTTTTATACTTGGTTATTACTTTATTACAATCTCATTTACATTATTTCAACAAAAGCCAATATCAGCCATGCTTAATTTAAAAGTTTACAACTGACTACAAAAGTAACACTGGTCATTTTTGGACAAGATAGCTTTTTCTCTATAGACATGGAATGCATAATAAGTTAAGGGCTTCAGGTGACCTGTGGTTTCAGGTCGATACTGGGTGTCTTCAGCCTCCCCTTAGACGGAGCGTCAGGTGAATAGTGCTTAGATTTCTGACACCATAGTCTTCCAGTTTCTTGCCATCATCAAGCTGCTTGCCCTCATGAATCAGCCTCTGTTGGTTGGCTGGGACTCCCTCCTTGTTTTGGACCTTGGCTTTGAACTGGGTTACAGTCTCACCTGACACCACCTCATATGTGTGCGTCTGGCCCTTTTCGTTTTTCAGGAACACCTGGATATGAGTGGGTTCTGTAATCAGCACCATCACTTTAGATCCTGAATGCAGGCCATAGTCACTCAAAGTTTTTGAATCATCGCTGAGACTGATGTTGTTCCCATTGACACCTGACAGCCTCTGCCTTTCCATGGCCACTCCAAAGTGTTGGTTGATCAGACTCTTGAGCGACCCCAGAGTGGTGTGTGGCTGAACCGTCAGGGGATGTGAGTCCCCATTCAAAAGTGTTATAGTGAGTTCCATGATAGATATCTGAAAGAGGATTTCATGTATTATTTATTTGGCCTTACAATACCATAGCTCAATTGAATGATTTAGTCTAATAACACTTTACTTAAAGCCTGCTGGTATAATGCTTTGTAACTTGTTAAAAGCATGTATGATCCTTTGTCTTATAATAAGGCTTTCAATATATAATGTCCACTCTCTATCAACATTTCTGCTGACTCAAATGGCTGGAATTTAGTGAGAATAATTATGAGATGATTGACAGACATAAGGGGGTATTATCATACATGCTCATGACAATTTATACAACATATTATAACCTTTATATTAACCTACAGGATTCAAGGCTACCATTGATTCAGCCCATTGTAATAACTAAAATAATGTGTTAGAGAATTGCTTGATAGCTATTTAGCTTTAACAGCAGAGTTATATAAAGTATTATAGCCTAATGATGAAAAAAAATCATACCTTTTTCAGTAGATATTGTTGAGAAGTCCTTGTTGTGAAGTCTTGCAAACTGTTTCAACAAATAGTTTTGAGAAATCGGTATGTTGACAAAAACAACTTCTACGATTGAAGATGGTGACCGTGTACAGCTGAGCCTGGTATATAACAGCTGATCTGCCCCGCCCCTCAAATTCAGATTCGTTTTTCCTCTCTGCCTCCCACCACTTTCGGTTTCTATTCTCTGATAATAATGATGTAGTCTGCTGCAATTTATAGAGAGTTGTGTGCAATAAATCGTTTTTTTTATTTATTGTTGAGTTAAGACTTAGAACAGAGTAAGAGCCTAAACCCCATGAAATAAAGTAGCCCAATGACTTGCTCCCATTCCAAGGATGTACATTTTTTTATATTTCGTTGTTGTTTATACATATCACACAAACATGTATAAAGCTCATTCCCTATAATTCGATACAATTCTCTCATTCTACATCATTCCCTATAATTCTAGACAATTCCCTATCATTCACACAGATACTGTATGTTGGACACCAGAAGGAGAAACCATTCTAGATCATTCCCTATAATTCTAGACAATTCCCTATCATTCACACAGATACTGTATGTTGGACACCAGAAGGAGAAACCATTCTAGATCATTCCCTATAATTCTAGACAATTCCCTATCATTCACACAGATACTGTATGTCGGACACCAGAAAGGGAAACCTAATGTCATTGTCGATGAAACCCAATCCTTGGGAAAACCCAGGCCCAGCTAATACTGCTAATGACTAACAATTGCAGGTATCTTGTGATACGTCAGACATACGTGAGTGCAGAGGGAATTTTAACAGCAATACAAATAGACACACCCTGCCTCACCTTTCCCAAAATGATAACAAGTCAGCAGTTGAACCATCACATGTTATTGTCAGCAGTTGAACCATATGGCTTTCGGACTTCACATCTCAGACTACCCAAAGTTATTCACCCTTATCTTCTCTAGTACAAACTGTAACCAGTGGAAGTACAGTTACTTGCATGTTCTCCAGTAAAGACAATTTTATTTCTGCATCTGTGGACATCTCCAAGGGTCAATGACCTCTGTGCATTTTACTAATGTAATTCTAATGAGTCAGAACTGATGTCTGCCATGTCAGCTGAGGTAAGTGGTATTGAAAGCTGTTCAGAGACTACTGAGAAGTACAGTGCATTCAGAAAGTATTCAGACCCCTTGATTTTTTCCACATTTTGATACGTTACACCCTTATTGTAAAATGTATTCAATGGTTTAATTTCCTCATCAATGTACACACACTACCCCATGACAAAGCAAAAACAGGTTTTTATAAATGTTTGCAAATGTATTAAAAATAAAAACAAATCACATTCACCAAGTATTCAGACCCTTTACTCGGTACTTTGTTGAAGCATATTTGGCAGCGATTACAGCCTTGAGTCTTCTTGGGTATCACGCCTCAAGCCTGGCACACCTGTATTTGGGGAATTTCTCCCATTCTTCTCTGCAAATCCATTCAAGCTCTGTCAGGTTGAATGTGGAGCGTCGCTGCACAGCTATTTTCAGGTCTCTAGAGATGTTAGATCGGGTTCGAGTCTGGACTCTGGCTGAGCCACTCAAGGACGTTCAGAGACTTGTCCCGATGCCACTCCTGCATTGTCTTGGCTGTGTGCTTAGTGTCGTTGTCCTGTTGGAAGGTGAACCTTCGCCCCAGTCTGAGGTCCTGAGCGCTCTGGAGCAGGTTTTCATGAAGTATCTCTCTGTACTTTGCTCCGTTCATCTTTCCCTCGATCCCGACTAGTCTTTTAGTCCCTGAAAGATGAAAATATATATAAAAACATTTCCCTAAAGTATGATTTTCTAATGTTAATGTCCCTCTACAAAAAAAACGTAAATACATATTTTTTTTGTCCTTGAAACCATTAATTAAAATACTGTAGAATTCCATCCATTCCTATGGAGGACTGCTTCTTCTAGGAAGTGTCAATATGGCTGACCGGTGGCTTCAAATGCTCTCGTTGGCCACTACATAGCATCAGCAATCCAGGGTTTATATTCATCATTTGGCCAAACATATCTGTCATAGGGCCAGACACATCTGTGCGGTGGTGGTCCTTCAAACACAAAACGTATCGTCTAAATGCAACATATCTACCGTGACAATGCCTGTACAAAGTTTACCGATTCGAGACTCTGCCCTCTATATGGGACTGCTGCATCAATACTTGATTCTGCTGAAGAATTACCCAATTCTTACCAAATCCGCGACGAGGTCAGTATAGCTAACGTTAGCTAGCCTATTGAAATAGTTTGAATATATGGAATCATTAGCTGTTGTTATTAACTAACGTTAGTTAGCTTGCAGGGGTCTTTCTGGTTATCAAATCAATCTTTATTTGTCACATGTGCCGAATACAACAAGTGTAGACCTTACCGTGAAATGCTTACTTACAAGCCTTTAACCAACAGTGCAGTTCAAAAAGAGTTAAGAAAATATTTACCAAATAAACGAAAGTAAAAAATAATAAAAAGTAACACAAAATAACAATAACGAGGCTATATTCAGGGGTTCCCGGTACCGAGTCAATGTGCGGGGGTACAGGTTAGTCGAGGTAATTTGTACATGTAGGTAGGGTTGAAGTGACTGCATAGATAATAAACAGCGAGTGTACAAAACAAATGGTCCAGTGTCCATTTGATTAATTGTTCAGCAGTTTTATGGCTTGGGGGTAGAAGCTGTTAAGGAGCCTTTTGGTCCTAGACTTGGCGCTCTGGTCAGTCAGACTATGGCTTGGGTGACTGGAGTCCCAGACAATTTTTTGTTTTTTCCTCTGACACCGCCTATTATATAGGTCCTGGGTGGCAGGAAGCTTGGCCCCAGTGATGCCCGTCAAGAAGTCCAGGATCCAGTTGCAGAGGGTGGTGTTTAGTCCCAGGCTCCTTAGTGAAAGAGATTTGCGTCAGTTCAAATCTGGTATCAGGACAAAATGTGATTCAGAGTCACCGAATATACTTTAAGTATTTTAATTAAACTCATGCGATAAATGGTAAATGCAATTTTCGTATATACGGGTTCGCTGTATCACCGCGCAGGGTAAAACAGGGAACTGTGGAATGTACTCAAATAGCAGTTCTTATACTATGACAGCTTTAGTTCCAACTCGTCCGTTGGCCTATCATAGTAGAGGCTGAGCGCGGTTTAAACTTTGCTCAGCCTATGCTGGCACTCGGACTTGTCCAAGTCCCATGGTGCTCTCCTCTGTCCGCATCTGGTTGTTGGGTAGATTAGATCCGTCTTGTGTCGCCGTCGATTCTACACTCGAACAGTTCCTAATATGGTATTGTCCAGTGCTCTACCCTCCCTGGTTGGCTTAGAGATATGCACCCCTCCCCTCTCCAGATTGACCACAGCCTGTATAGCCTGTCCCTCTATGTTGATCAGTCTTTACACACCTACACATCTGTATTGTTTGTGTGTGTGTGTAACAAAACAATATTCATCTTCAAACAATATGGTAGCGGGCTATAGTGCATAAACATAAATCCTAACATTAACTTAGTGATGAGCTTCTTGGACACTATGGTGTTGAACGATGAGTTGTGGTCAATGAACAGCATTCTCACATAGGTGTTCCTTTTGTCCAGGTGGGAAAGGGCAGTGTGGAGGGCGATTGAGATTGCGTCATCTGTGGATCTGTTGGGGCGGTATGTGAATTGGAATGGGTCTAGGGCAGGGGTGCAGAATTAGAATTTAAAGAGGTCCAGCGACTAACATTTTCTCCCCCCAAAGGTCCAAACCATTAAAATGTCTAACGTGCGCTATGATTTGGGGGCATATGTAGTTCTTCTATATGTATAGCTAATAAACAAAGTACTACATTTCAATAACATTTCAACAATATTTATTGCACATTTTCAATGCAGACACATTAAACATGAGGTAAAATAAATATGCAGCCTAATCATGAATAAAAGTAGGCCTATCACAAATGTTCTCATTTCAAGCAAAACAAGACTGCATCTTCACACAAAAATAACAAAAGTGCCTGGTTCTGAAAAAAGTGCTTTGATTTTTGAACAGATAAGAAACCACAAGTTAAATATTTATCTTTCCTACTCTCTCCCACTTAATTTCTTCATC